>NC_074721.1:42470212-42770212 GCF_947242115.1 Biomphalaria glabrata | reverse complement strand
CATTGATATCTAAGTTGTTGCTGACTGTATCTCTCTTCTACTACCTCCATTGATATCTAAGTTGTTGTTGACTCTATCTCTCTTCAGCTACCTCCATTGATATCTAAGTTGTTGTTGACTCTATCTCTCTTCTACTACCTCCATTGATATCTAAGTTGTTGTTGACTCTATCTCTCTTCTACTACCTCCATTGATATCTAAGTTGTTGTTGACTCTATCTCTCTTCTACTACCTCCATTGATATCTAAGTTGTTGTTGACTCTCTCTTCAACTACCTCCATTGATATCTAAGTTGTTGTTGACTCTATCTCTCTTCTACTACCTCCATTGATATCTAAGTTGTTGTTGACTCTATCTCTCTTCTACTACCTCCATTGATATCTAAGTTGTTGTTGACTCTATCTCTCTTCTACTACCTCCATTGATATCTAAGTTGTTGTTGACTCTCTCTTCTACTACCTCCATTGATATCTAAGTTGTTGTTGACTCTCTCTTCTACTACCTCCATTGATATCTAAGTTGTTGTTGACTCTATCTCTCTTCTACTACCTCCATTGATATCTAAGTTGTTGTTGACTCTCTCTTCTACTACCTCCATTGATATCTAAGTTGTTGTTGACTCTCTCTTCTACTACCTCCATTGATAAATACAGCTTTACGCGCTCTTGGCAAGATGGCTGCTCCCTGTTTACTGTTATAAGAGATGAGTTAAATTTTTCGTTTTGTTGTATTAAAATCAAACCAAATTCATTAAAAAAGCTATTTAACTAATAAACTAATATCTTTAAATTATATATTTAACTTAATTCAGCTTTTTTTTTTCCACTAATTAATTCAAATTAACAACTCTTAGCTTAGCCCTTAGGCCTTAGGACTAGATCTAGATCTAGACCTAGTCAAGTCAGTCTAGTCTAGTTTTAGTGTTAGACTTAGACTTTAATTAAGGCTTTAGATCTACTAATCATCTACTAATACTACTAATAATAACTAATAGTAATATTCTATATAGTTAATTATACACGTAAATATATTGATCTAGAATTAGGTCTAGGTCCATATTTTGAATTTAATAAACCATTTCATTTGATTTAATTGTCATTGTAAATTAGCTTTCAATTTAGATTTAGACATAAATTAGGCATTGTAAACCTTAAACTAGATTTAGAATAGACCCCTTTAAAAACTAAAATCAACAACAGTCATCATGAAATTGCTCTGGCTATTTATCCTAATAATTACTAAATACATACTAGCTGAACACAGAACCAGATCTACCTTAGTCAACACTAAACTTAAAAAAGAAACAACAGTCATAATCAATCATCACACTTTAGATCAAAGCAACTTAAAAAATAACCTAACATACACATCCATAACACTAAAGAAGATTACACATCACAAATGGAAGTTCTCAATCAGACACAGCAGAAATAAATACCTATCACTGTTAATATTAATAGCAGGGGATGTAGAGTCAAATCCAGGGCCTAGATCTAAAGATAGATGCAACATCTGCAAAAAAGTATGCACCATGAAACAGAAAGCCATTCAATGTGACACCTGCGATGAATGGTACCATGCATCATGTCTCCATAGGAATACACCTGTGTATTATGCCTTAGGCAACAAAGATGCATCATGGCACTGTGTACCGTGTGGGTTACCTCAGTTTACATCAGGACTGTTTGATTCCTTTGATGCAGACACTTCTAACCCATACAACATCCTAAACACCATCCCAAACCAAACTCACCAACCACTAGCCAGATCCACTCCTGTTAAACCTAAATATACTAAAATTAATACAACAGCCTCACTAAACAAACCTACTAAAGAAGTAACACCAAAATACCTTAAAACCTTAGTAATAAATTTTCAAAGCATTAGGAACAAAACAGCAGACTTAGAAATTTTATTAGAATGTGAGAAACCAGACATAATTGCAGGCACAGAAACTTGGCTACATCCTGAAATTTATAATGCAGAAATTTTCAATAGTAATTATGAAATTTTTAGAAAAGATAGGGCTGATAATCATGGAGGAGTTCTTTTAGCAATAAAAAACACTCTTATAGCAGAAGAAATTACCTTACCTAACTCAAAAAATATAGAATCAACATTTTGTAAAATTAATACCACCTCAACATCCCTAATAATAGGCAGCATTTACAGACCACCAAATTCTAGTTTAGAATACATGCAGGAACTATGTAATCAGATTACTACACTTAAAGAGACAAATAAAAATGCAGTTTTTTGGATTATGGGTGATTTCAACCTACCTGATATAAATTGGAAAACACTAACCATAGATAAACACCAAAACCTTAAGGACATAAATGAGCTTTTCATAGAAACTTTACACAACCTAAGTTTAGATCAAATCATTAAAAAGCCAACTAGATTAAACAACACATTAGATCTCTTCTTAACCAACAGACCTGGATTAGTAGTTGATTATAATATTATCCCTGGTCTATCAGACCACGAGATCATAAAAATACACAGTCAGATAAAAGCAGTAGCCAATACAAAACCCAAAAGAAAAATCTTACTCTGGAATAAATGTAACCTAACACAACTACACCAAGCTGCATTAAACTTTCAACAAACATTCTTATTAGAAAAAGACATTAACCAACCAGTCGATGACCTCTGGAATTTCATTAAAAACCATCTTAAAAGCATTATAGAAAATCATATACCAACTAAATACACATCAAACAAAATAAATAAATGCTGGTTTAATAATAGACTAAAGAAGCTTTGTAAACAGAAGGAAAACCTATATAGAAAATTTAAAGAAACTAATGCAGAAAGAGTTTACAAAAAGTATATAAAAATTAAACACTTAACCCAAAAAGTAAGCAGACAGCTGCAGAGTGAATACATAAACAATGTAATATCTAAAGATAACAACAAAAACCTATGGTCATACATTAAGTCTAAGAAAATGGAAACAACAGGCGTAGCGCCATTAAAAGATGAACATAACATAATACATAATGATAATGAAACTAAAGCAAACATTCTAAACAAATACTTTGCATCAGCATTCTCAGCCCCAGGAGACAAAGACATATTACTGAATTTGAACCAAGTAGACAACATAGAAGATATAGTAGTACAAGAAAATGGAATTCAAAAACTATTAGCCAACACCAAACCAAATAAAGCTTCTGGACCTGATGGTATTCCAGCTAGATTACTCAAAGAATTAAGTAATGAGCTAGCCCCAGTGTTCAAAATACTCTTTCAGGCTTCACTTAACCAGGGCAGAGTACCAAAGGACTGGAAAGAAGCTAATGTCACCCCCCTATTTAAAAAAGGAGAAAAATCTGACCCAGGAAACTACAGACCAGTATCACTTACCAGCATCACATGTAAAATCCTAGAACACATAATATGTAGCAACATCATAAACCACTTAGACAAACATAATGTCCTCACACCATACCAACATGGCTTTAGGAAATATAGATCATGTGAAACACAACTAATAGGACTAATTGATGATTTTTCAAAAGGTTTAGATAATAGTGAACAAATAGATGCTATCTTACTAGATTTTTCTAAGGCTTTTGACAAAGTTCACCACCATAGTTTGCTTAAAAAATTAAAATATTTCGGCATTAATGGTCCACTGCATCAGTGGATTAAAGACTTTCTGATAGGGAGAGAACAAACTGTAATAATAAATGGCTCTAAATCAACACCGATAACAGTAAACTCAGGTGTACATCAAGGAACAGTCTTGGGTCCACTACTATTTTTAATTTACATAAATGATTTACCAAATTGCATTACTTCAGGAACAAAAGTCAGATTATTTGCAGACGATTGCATAATATATAGAACAATAAAAACAACACAAGACACAGATATTTTACAAAGAGAATTAGATGAATTACAGAAATGGGAATCAAATTGGAGCATGTCTTTCCACCCAGAAAAATGTCAGTTGTTAAGAGTAACAAAAAAACTAAAACAAATTAATTCCACTTATCTTATTCATGGCAAACCAGTAACACAGACTAAAAACGCAAAATACCTAGGTGTTATAATAAATGAAAAACTGTCATGGAATCCACATATTGATGAAACTACAAAAAAATCAAACAAAGCATTAGGATTTATTAAAAGAAATTTCTATAAATCAAATAAGAACATAAAACTAAAATGTTATTTAACCTTGGTTAGGCCAATAATAGAATATGCATCCTCTGTTTGGGACCCCTCAACTCAAGAAAACATTAAGAAACTAGAACAGACACAAAATAGAGCAGTGCGATTCATAACAAACGAATATTCACATTTGACTAGAGTAACACCTTTAGTAAAATCACTAAATTTAGAAAGCCTTCAGGACAGAAGGCTCAAAAGTAAAGTAGCAATAATACATAAAACACTGAACCATAATCTTCAAATACAAAAACAAAATTTAATAAAATACTCTGAAAGACACAAAGATAAAGGCACATTCCTCGTCCCATATGCTAGGACAAATTTGTACAAATACTCCTTCTTCCCTAGTGCTATTAGAGCATGGAATGGGTTGCCTGAGCTAGCCAGGAAAACCAGTGACTTGGCAGAATTTAAGTCATTGGTTAATATGCATGACTAAATGCATGACGCGTAGGACGTAATCATCTTCTTTTTTGAAGTAACGTCTGTATTATATAAGATAAGATAAGATATCTAAGTTGTTGTTGACTCTCTCTTCTACTACCTCCATTGATATCTAAGTTGTTGTTGACTCTCTCTTCTACTACCTCCATTGATATCTAAGTTGTTGTTGACTCTCTCTTCTACTACCTCCATTGATATCTAAGTTGTTGTTGACTCTCTCTTCTACTACCTCCATTGATATCTAAGTTGTTGTTGACTCTCTCTTCAACTACCTCCATTGATATCTAAGTTGTTGTTGACTCTATCACTCTTCTACTACCTCCATTGATATCTAAGTTGTTGTTGACTCTATCTCTCTTCAACTACCTCCATTGATATCTAAGTTGTTGTTGACTCTCTCTTCTACTACCTCCATTGATATCTAAGTTGTTGTTGACTCTCTCTTCTACTACCTCCATTGATATCTAAGTTGTTGTTGACTCTATCTCTCTTCAACTACCTCCATTGATATCTAAGTTGTTGTTGACTCTATCTCTCTTCAACTACCTCCATTGATATCTAAGTTGTTGTTGACTCTATCTCTCTTCTACTACCTCCATTGATATCTAAGTTGTTGTTGACTCTCTCTTCTACTACCTCCATTGATATCTAAGTTGTTGTTGACTCTCTCTTCTACTACCTCCATTGATATCTAAGTTGTTGTTGACTCTCTCTTCTACTACCTCCATTGATATCTAAGTTGTTGTTGACTCTCTCTTCTACTACCTCCATTGATATTTAAGTTGTTGTTGACTCTCTCTTCTACTACCTCCATTGATATCTAAGTTGTTGTTGACTCTATCTTCTACTACCTCCATTGATATCTAAATTGTTGTTGACTCTCTCTTCTACTACCTCCATTGATATCTAAGTTGTTGCTGACTCTCTCTTCTACTACCTCCATTGATATCTAAGTTGTTGTTGACTCTCTCTTCTACTACCTCCATTGATATCTAAGTTGTTGCTGACTCTCTCTTCTACTACCTCCATTGATATCTAAGTTGTTGCTGACTCTCTCTTCTACTACCTCCATTGATATCTAAGTTGTTGTTGACTCTCTTCAACTACCTCCATTGATATCTAAGTTGTTGTTGACTCTCTCTTCTACTACCTCCATTGATATCTAAGTTGTTGTTGACTCTCTCTTCTACTACCTCCATTGATATCTAAGTTGTTGTTGACTCTCTCTTCTACTACCTCCATTGATATCTAAGTTGTTGTTGACTCTCTCTTCTACTACCTCCATTGATATCTAAGTTGTTGCTGACTCTCTCTTCTACTACCTCCATTGATATCTAAGTTGTTGCTGACTCTCTCTTCTACTACCTCCATTGATATCTAAGTTGTTGCTGACTCTCTCTTCTACTACCTCCATTGATATCTAAGTTGTTGCTGACTCTCTCTTCTACTACCTCCATTGATATCTAAGTTGTTGCTGACTCTCTCTTCTACTACCTCCATTGATATCTAAGTTGTTGCTGACTCTCTCTTCTACTACCTCCATTGATATCTAAGTTGTTGTTGACTCTCTCTTCTACTACCTCCATTGATATCTAAATTGTTGTTGACTCTCTCTTCTACTACCTCCATTGATATCTAAATTGTTGTTGACTCTCTCTTCTACTACCTCCATTGATATCTAAATAGATCCCTTTGCATCCTTCTCCTCAGCCATCTTCTTTTTTAATCCTTCAATCATTTTCTTCCCTTTAATTATTGACATCTTAAACTAAGAACCACCATCACAGTCTAAAGCCCATATCATTAGGTCTGGGTTGTGGCCACTCATGTTATGGGCTACCTATATATTTCTAATAATATTTTTAATTAAAGTCTAGACTATACTTTAGTCTGAGATTGATGTCTGCAGTTGGTCTATCAGGTTTGCAGACATCAATGTTAGTATGTGGGAGGAAATTGGCTAGGATCAGACAGACTGTGCAGTGCTGGTGAGACCAGCAAGCTTTAAACTTAAGTTTTAAAAAGTACCCTTCAGTTAATACAAAGACCATATTATCCTTATAATCTAATGTTTTTATTTCAGTTTCCTCTTCTGATGATTGGGAAATTACATTTGAAAGTATCACAGATCTCCAGTGGCTAGGAAGTGGAGCCCATGGGCCTGTGTTTCTTGGCAAACTCTGTAATGAAGAAGTAGCAGTCAAGAAGGTCAGAGATGTTAAAGAGACAGACATTTGGAACTTAAGGAAACTGAATCACCCAAACATTATAGCCTTCAAGTAGGTTCTATTGTAGTATTTTTGCATTTTCCATTGTCTTTTTACTCATTGACTGCAGTGGTTTTTTTTTGGTGTTTTTTTTGTAAAGATACTTTTTTAGAAAATGTTTTTTCCTAACATGACTAAAACACAAATTTGTAATATAAGTACTAGCAATAACAATCGACACCAGTACTAAATCTGTCAGACTTCTTTTTTAATTTAAAACAATAAGTTTTAGACATTCCTGCTAAAAAACAAACATTATTGTTCCCTGGATGTGATCAGCGACAGCTGGGTTTAAAGTCAATTTAAAATTTATCTTTTTAAAAATGTATGCAAAGTATAATTTTCATTATTAATTTAAAAAATCTCTAAGCTGTATATTTATCTCTGTATATCATCCTCACCTGTCCCTTAGTATATCCATTTTTTTTTTGTCTTTTGCCTTGAATAGAATCTTTTCAGTGACAGACCCATCCATTCTTTAATGTTGTCTTCCCATCACTTTCTCCTTCTGCCTCGTCCTTTTTTCCTGGTACTGTTCCTTGAAGAGAGAGTTTTTGCAAACCCTGAGAACCTTGTAATTGGTCATTAAGTTTTAGTACCCATTTTTTGGCTGTAGTCAGCAGGTCATTGTGAGTGTGATCCAGTTTTGAATCTTGTCATAGAAAATAGTTTTTTTTATTGTGTTATAAACCAAGGGAGGTGATGGGGCAGACAGGAAATTAGCAAAATAACTGTAGAGGATAGACACAAGACATCAGTAAACATTGTCGGATGAAAAATGAGAATATTTAACTTTCTGAAGTTTTGAATAATTAAGCAGCAATGACCCACATAAGATTGGAATCTTGATTAGATTGTATCACATTCTTAGCTGTATGGCTTGATAATTTTATTGGCACAACTACACATGCTCTGTTTTTTTTATCTTAAACCTCTAAATCTGTTTATTTGAATCTATCTCCAAACCTTTATGTTATATTATAAAAGATGTCATAGTAATAGCAATAAGTTTCCTATGCTGAAAGCTAAGTTTATTTTGTTACAAAAACATATTGTTATATTAATTGTCCTATGCAGGAATGTAAACAGATTATATACTACAGTAGCTATGTTCCTTTGTCAGAGATTTTCATTCATACTTGAAAGTGCAGAGAGAAACATCCTTCTTGTTTTAGAAATTCTTGAAAATTCTTTAATGATTTAGTAGTAAATTGTTTTCTTAGTTTTACCTGAAACTGGGTTTTCCTATTAGTGCAATTAGCTAGAACTAATATGTGTGTTTCTACCTACTTTTGGAATGCTGTCACTACCAACCTCTCAGCAATCATTTTGTGATTATATTTAAAAAGAATTATTTCAAATATTTTTTTTTTGTTTGTTTTGTCTGCAGTGTTCTTGTGGCATCCAATGATATTGTCAGGAACCAGCCGAGAGTGGAATGAAAAAAAGCACTAAAATGTCATTTGCTGGCACTGTGGCCTGAATGGCATCAGAAGTCATTTGAAATAAAATGTGTAGTGAAATGAAAAAGTAGACATTTGGTAAGTAGCCTGGTGCAATTTCTCCTGCCTAAAAAAATAATTTACCTTGTATTTTATGACATGACTTTATGGACTTAGGTGCCCACACTTATAATCACAACAAATTTCCATAAGGATCAATAAAGCAGTCTTAGTCTTAGTATTGATATGCAAGATATGATTCCTTAAGTTTTCATCATTTTTTTTTGTTGTTGTTGCTGTAATTACTTTTTTTTAGATAAAGATTTATATATAATTTCAATGACAATGACAGTCAGAATAAACATTATAATTGACATTTTAGAACTAAAAATGAGAAATAATATTTTTAAGATGACCCAAAAATGATCTATTTAACCAGCAGACACAGCTGTACATTAGTTTTCATGTATGAAATCTTTATCATGTGTGACTTTTATGCAAACTAGGTTTACTACTATTAATTGACTAAAATATGTGCAATATTTACCACACACTCTATATAAATGAAATTTATAAAATCATCAAGTTCAACACACTCCCTAAAAGACCATCACCAAAGAATAGTAAATATCTTTCTCTTGTTTTCAGGAGTGCAAAGCTCAAAAATAGACCATCATTTAGACAAATTCTCATGCACCTTGAGATTGCCTCTGCTGAATTACTTTGGTTCCGACGGGAGGACTTTTCTGAATCTCAATGAAGTCCTTAACTGAAAGACACAGATTCTGTCATTATCATCAAGATAGTCTAAGAAAGGATCTGAGGTATTCTCACTTTCTAATTACAATATATGGATAAAAAACCTGCAAACAACACCGCCTAGTGATTACGCACCAAGCAAACTTAACCTCTAGACCATCGGAATGTCCAAACATTCTTTTGGTCCAGAGTCATTCGCCTATATGCGAATTACCACCCCAGTGGTCAATTGTCACTGGTTCGAGCCTTGGTCGGCGCAGTCCCTTATTTTCATCGCATTTAATTCATTACTTTCTCTCATTTAAAAACTTGATCCCATGTGCTGCTGTTTATTTATGTATGTATCATTAGTTGTATCCAAATAAGTGTTTCACATTTTTTTGTAATAACTCAACATTTTTGCACATAGGACATAATTTAGCTTAACATTTATCTTATTTTTAAAGGTAGAATGTTCCTCACATGTAAAATATATATTTTGAAACACATTTTCTATTTTGTATTAGAATTTATGTTTAGCATAAACTTTGTTATTATAATCAAAATATTGAAAAAAATGGAAATACCTATATGACACACTACAGGATTTTGGAGACGCACTTTCCTGCATGCTTTTCAATTTAACACTGTGTGTCCTCCACCCTGTTTCATCCTGTATGGCACCATAGTTTTTCCTAAGAATTTTCCTTTCCCAAGTATTAAGTAAATTTTCAGATGTCTTTGTCAGTGTCTAGGTCTCACTTCCATACATTGCTGCTGGTCTTATTATATTTTTGTATATTATTTTATTGGTTTTCCTTGAAATTGTTTTGCTCTTAAGTAAATGGTGGGTGCTATAAAATGCCCTGTTGTCTCCTGCTATTCTTTCCTTTATTTCTGTTAGTAGGTCATTTTTGAAATTAATAGTACTTCCCAGATATTTGAAAGTTTGGACATTTTCAAATTCGTGGTCTTTGATTTTGATATGCTGTCCTTCTGTTTGATTGTCTCTTGTCATTGCGATGTACTTGGTTTTACTGTCATTGACCTCAAGTCCTGCTGGTCGAGATGCTTCTTCTAGTTGTGTGAAGGCTCTAGCGATGTCAGAGGTTTCTTTACCCAATAAGGCAATATCATCTGCATAAGCAAGGTATTGTAGAGGTTGGCTGTATATTGTCCCTGTTGGTTGTGGACCCGTGTTTTCTCTCCTGAAGTAGTTAGTAATAGTTCCCCTTGTGTTTATGTGTATATTTTTTATAACTCTCTCCAGTGTCAAATTGAAAAGCATGCAGGAAAGTGCTTCTCCTTGTCTTAATCCTCGTTTAATCCTAAATTCCTGTGAGTGTTCTCCTTGTATTATGACTTTGCTTTTTGAGTTGTTTAATGTCATATGTATAAGTCTTGTCAGCTTGTTGGGTATTCCAAAATCCTGTATAGTGTCATATAGGTATTTCCTTCTGATACTGTCATAAGCCATTTTAGTCTATAGTCTATATAGAGTTGGTGGATTGGTATGTTGTATTCTTGGCATTTTTCTAGTATACATCTTAGTGTGAAGATGTGATTGGTTGTGGATTTGTTGGGTCTGAAACCACATTGGTAGTCACCTAAGATTTCTTCTGAATATTTTCCAAGCCTCTTAGTTATAAGCCTTGACAGTATCTTATAAGCCACATTTAGTAGAGAGATTCCTCTGTAATTACAGCACTTTAACTTGGATCCTTTTTTGTGTATTGGGGTTATAAGAGCCTTTCCCATTCTGTTGGTATTACTTCTTCTTCCCAAATTCTTGATATTAGTCTGTGTATTTGGGAATGTAAGTCTTTCCCTCCATATTTAATTAGTTCTGCTGTGATTTGGTCCTCTCCTGGTGCTTTGTGATTCTTCATGGTCCTAATTATTTCTGATGTTTCAATGAGTGTTGGAGGGTTCACTAAGGGATCTGGTCCCCCATGTGGCAGTTCATATTCTCCATTGTCTCCATCTTCAGTGGTATTTAGGATCTCCTCAAAGTATTCAGCCCATCTCTCAATGACCCTGCTGTTTTCTGTAATAAGCTGACCATCTTTGTTCTCACACATGTGTGATCTAGCTTGAAATCCGTTCTTTTCATCTTTAATTTTCATATACATTCCTCTCATGTCTCCCTCCTTTGCTAGTTCCTCAATTTGAATAATCTTGGACTTTTCCCATTCCCGTTTTTTCTTTCTCGCAACTTTTGTGGCCCTTCTTCTTGCTTCATTGTATTGCTGTCTAGTGTTTCTGGTTTCTCTCTGTAGCATTATCATCCAAGCATTGTTCTTCTCTTCTATAATTTGTCTGCATTCATCATCATACCACCCCATTCTCTCGTTCTTTTGTTTAAGTCCAACTACCTCTTCTACTGTTCTTTTGATAGCATGCTTTATTATTTCCCAATGCTCATTTATGTTATTTTCGCAGTCCTTTTCTAATGTTGTCAGTTGTGTTTGGAGTGCCATTCTATAAGTTTCTGCCACAAGTGGATCCTTTGTGAGTTTTTGACTATCATATTGCTGTGCTCTCTCTCTCTGTCTTTGGTAATTGTGTATGGTACTTATTAAGCTATCAAAGGCTGGTTCATCTATGGAACAACCAGATAGACATGTTAACTACCTCACCCTAAGGTCAATGTTAGTCAACAATCACAAAGAGGAGTGGCTCAACCAATGGGCATCAGGAAACACAGGCAGAGCCATGTACAAAGAAATGACTACGCCTAACAAACTGGACAGTATTAACTTCCTCCCCCACAAAGAACAATCTACAATCTTCCAACTAAGAACAGGACACACACTTCTATTAAATTACCACCTGAACAAAATAAATTCTACACAACTCCCCCTTTGCAAACACTGCGCCCACCCCTTTGAAACCATAAACCATATCCTCTTTGAATGCCCCTCCCTAATCCACCTTAGGCAGACCCTACTTCCACTACAGCCCAACATAACCAACACCCTGTACGGCAGTGCTGAACAACTGAAGAAAATAGCACACTTTTTTTCCTTGGCACAGTCTGCAAAAGCGCTCACAGCTCAGCAGCAATAAAGCTGGCTAGAAGAAGAAGAATGGTACTTATTCTTTGTCTAAGTTTAGCTTTTACTATTAGGTGGTCTGAGTCAGCATTTACTCCTCTGAAACTTCTTACATCTAGTATGTCTGATCCATGTCTCTTATCTAGGAGTATATGATCTATTTGATTCTGGGTGTTGCCATCAGGTGAGATCCAGGTAACCTTGTGAATATTCTTATGTTGGAATTTTGTGCTGCAGATAGACATTCCTTTTCCTGATGCAAAATCCACTAATCTTATGCCATTATTGTTGGTCTCTTCATGTAAGCTTTCTTTGCCAATTTTTGGTCTGAATGCCAATTTTTGCATTAAAATCTCCTAGGACTATTTTAATGTCATGCTTTGGTGCTTCATCATAAATTCTTTCCAGTCCATCATAGAAGGCTTCTTTTGTGTTATCATCTGCATCTTCAGTAGGGGTATGGACATTGATGAATAATATGTTGAAGAATTTTCTTCTCAAACGTAGTGAGCAGAGTCTATTACTTACAGGTTTAAATCCAATGACATTACCTACCATTTCCTTTTTAACAGCAAAACCTGTACCTAAGTTGTTAGTTCTTCCACCAATATAAAATATAGTATACTCCTTGGTTCTGAGAATGTTTGAGTCTTTCCACCTGATTTCCTGTAGGGCTACAAGGGGTATCCTATATTTCTTTAACACTTCAGTAAGTTGGGCTAGCGCACCTGCTCTATAAAGGCTTTGCACGTTCCATGTTGCAAAACAAAAATCATGTCCTTTTCCAGGCCTAGGTCGTTTTCAGTTGAGATCTGTCCGGGTTTTCTTGTGTGTATTAGCTTTCCTAACAGTATTTTTTTATATGACAGAATTGTTAGCCCTGTGCATAACCATCTGGGGGGCTGCCCCTTTCAGCTCTCTGGATAGCTGCCTTTATTTTTGGGTAAGGTGCCCTAGCCTTTGTGGATCCCTCCACTTCCTGCAAGGCAGCAGGTTTGATTTTGGTCCACCCCGGGTATTTTATTTCCCCTGTACCCACCATATCTGGACAGCATTCCCCTATCTGCCACCTGGGGAGGCTCTCAATGAGGGATCAAAAAACTCCACACGAGAAGGAAAATCTTCACCAAATGGTATTAGGATGCACAGGCTGAATTATGTACAGATAAATGGCCTGCCATTAGACCTATAAATGTTTGACTTATTAAATATGTATGTGACAAAATATAAAAATGGTATTCCTTTACCTATCCCTTAGTCTGTTGGATCATTGGGGCACCAAGCAAGACTTTTGGATGTCTTTCTCCATTCCTCCCTGTCTTTTGCCTTCTTTAAAACCTATTTCAATGGTAGGCCTGTCCATTCTTTTATGTTGTCCTCCCATCGCTTTCTCTGTCTGCCTCTTTTTCTTTTTCCTGGTACTGTTCCCTGAAGGAAGGTCTTTGAAGATCTTGTTATATGGCCATAGATTTTAAGCTTGCGTTTTTTTTACAATAGTTAGCAGGTCATCATGGGGTCCGATCGCTGCAGTAACCCTGTCTCAAATCTCGTGGTTTGTGATGTGGTCTTTGAATGTGATAACTAGGATCCTTCTGTCTCATCTCAGTTTCATTGCTAGGATCCTCCTCTCTAGCTCTGCAGTCAGTGTCTAAGACTCGCAAGCATATAAAAATGTGGCCATGACCAGGGAGCACATCAGTCTGATTTTGGTGCCGAGGGCTAAGCCCTTTGTCTTTCCATATTATTTTAAGTTTTGAAAGGGCTGCTGTGGACTGTGCTAATAGGACCAATAGTTTGGTATTCAGAAAAAGAAATGAATTTTAGAATGTTATACATCTAGTTTTTTTAAAAGATAGAGATGAGGTAACAAAAATAAAGACACTTTTTTTTCTCTTTTGACTTTAGGCCTGACTCTATAAAAAAACACAGAAGGGAGCATGATAACCAGGTCTAAGCTGGTACCACCACCTCCTACGAAAATGCGTGCCAGGAAGTCTCGTCATCGTCGCAATAACAGCAGAGGGTCTATGAAAGACATTACCTCTCCGCTCAAATCTCAATCTACATATGAAGCTTCACTGGACACCCAAACGTCAGACAAACTAAACCCTGCAGGGCTTCATCCTACTGACCTATGCTAAGACTTTAAACTTTTTGGGACCTGCCAATGCAATCAGGGAGTATCGAAGTGAAGATGAAGCTGATGGACAAGAGACTAGGTTAACAACATTTAAAAACGTCAAGTTCATTGTAGCAAAAACTCATCCACTTCTGCTGCTAGGCACTCGCCAATCTCAAAACTTTTTCCTGTAAATAAAAGCAGCACTGATCCTATCAAGACAATAACATTAATGATGTTTGCTTTGGCTGTGATGGTGGCTGCAGTGATGCTACTTATAGCAGCAAATGCTCATCCCAGGTCAGTGCTGATGTGGAGAACACATTTGACCTATCCCCTATGCCCAGCCCAAAACAGAACTTGGAAACTATGAGTGAAAAATCCTCTCCGGATATTGACCTCTCATCCTGACCTGAAACCTTTATTTCAATGCTGACATAACAAACAGATGGTTTGGTTATTGTTGTATTTCAAAAACACGAATGTCTACCAAACTTGAGGCCCACTTTCATCAATTTTTTACAAAGGTAACCTGCTAATCATAAATATGTTAAAAGATGAAGTTTGTGATAGGCTTCTTCAAAAGTTGGTTCCAATAAAAATTAAACTTAGTTAATTCATAAGTATCAATTTTAACCAGGTGTATTTCAAATGTCTAATAAGTCCACTTGGGCATTGTTTGTTTATTGGGAGCTCTGTTTGATTAGCCAGTGCACTAGGAGTTTTGTCTCTTTCATAAAAATGAGCATTTTTAAAAATCTCCTTAAAACTTAAAGATGACTCTATTTTAAAAGCTTATTGCATTCAAGATTTGGGTGGCAGAGTGGCATAGCCAATACACAAGGAACTACTGCATATTGGTTATAAGCTAATGCACAGGAAAATAGTATTTATTGATGACTATTGCTAACAACCAATATAAAAAGGATTTTCAGCCAGTGCATGTTTTCAAGAGGGGAAAAGTCCTCTTAAATAAATACAAACAATGATTTTGTAGGCAGTTTTCTTTGCTTCTTTTCTCCTCATTTTCATCTTTGCTAATGACACATTTATTTGTTTAGCTCAAGTTTATTTATTTAATGATAATATTTTATCAAATCTTTGAAAATAAAAAAAAAAATTAAAACTAACATATCACATTTTTTAACTCTTTCTCTCCATAATTATTTACCACATTCTGGTGGAATCAACGCTGGTATCGTCAGTTAGGAGAGAAAGAGTTAAAACTGTTTTGTTATGTATCTTAGAACATGGTAACCACTATTGGCATTTCGAGATAATAATAAAAATATTTCTTCATGTCTTTTTTTTGCATTCTTAAAAAGAATGTATGCATCCAAAACAGTGTTACCTAACCTAGAGCCTGCAGGCCATATCTGACCCATGATGCAGTGCAGTTTGGCTTTTGAAGCTTCTGCTCATGGTGCAGAGACTAATTTCATTGGACTTGCCTTTTTTTTATGTGGCCCATGACATGTATAAGAAATTCAGCCTTCAGGCTGGAAAAGGTTGGGCAGCACTGACCTAAATCATCCCTTTTGAGTTTTGTCCACATCAATACATGATTTTATTTCCTGTCCAATTTTTCATAGACCTAAAAAACTTGTTGGATTTTTTAAATGTTGATAGAACAGAAAGAAAAAAAAAATTTCTTTTTCAGGGTGGGGTGCTCTGTAACCATAAGTTTTTGAACTAGTATTTAAAAATAGTATTCAGTCCTACAAAAAGATTAGTTTATTGAGACTTAAAATTGTTTTGTTGCTTTATAAGGTCAATTTTAAAAATGTCATCACCCCCAACTTGAATTATTCTCAATATGAAAAACAAAGTGTGAATTATTTTGTCATAGAAACACTTATTACAGCATAAACTGAAAAAAAAAAGTTAAATATTATATAAATATTGTATATTACAATAGCTCATGATTTTTACTAACGAGTTTCACTTCAGTTTCTCTGTGGCTAATTACTCTTATATCATACATTTATAAGTGTATATTTGTTTGTATAGATCTTTATTTATTTTAACACACATCTTCTTTTCTCTAGAACTGTTCTTAAAGTTTACCAGTGACATTTGTATTAGATGTCCAGATGATACTTGTTTTTATTTGACCACATAAATTTGTCATTATTCCATTCATTAGACAAACTGCAAAAGTTTTGCTGGATAAAACTTGCTTCATCAAAACATTGGTTTCGCTGGCTGGACTATCACCTTGATTCTACCTCTTATTGAAAAGAGTTCATCTTAGTTTATGCTTTTGTTTAACTTTTGCACTCTCAAATCTACTAAACGTTAATCATAGAAAAGTAATGAAACATTTTGTTTTTCTTAGCCATGTCTACTACCATTGTTGAAATAGATACAATTGTAAGGGAGTTTTAATGTAATTAGCTAGATTACTAGCACACAGCCACTCATTGAATGTCATTTTAGTGGAAAGGGGAGGGGGGGGGGACAAAAAAGTGTTTTCTATGTTGTTGTTTTTTTTAGGCTTTATTTTAATTGACATTTATTTTCTTTTGTTATTCATTCTCTAAGTACCAGTATGAAGAAACCAAAACAAGCTGCTGAGGGAACATCTGATTAATACTTTTTTATATATATAAATTGTATTTGGTAGCATTTTTTTAGCTTTTTTTTTCTAAAGCAGGGGTTCTCAACCTCTGGATCGCGACCCCCCTTGGGGGTCGATTGACGATTTGCCAGGGGTCGCCAAAGACCATCGAAAAATGGATTGTTTCTGTCTTAAGTTGACTTAAATTAAAATATTCTTTTATCTCAGATTTGTGATTAGTACATTTAAACAAAAAAAACAACAGTTTTGTAATATGATATATTATTATTCATCACTGTTGCTAATCCATATTTTTTTTTTTTACGTTTAAACACCTTGTATATTGACAGAAGAACTCTTTTGTGTTCTCCTGATTCCTACAATCATTCTAGTGGCGACCATTTTATTTCATTGTCATTTGTAGAACTATGATTCAGTTGTTGTTGTTGTGAATTAGTTCTGCCAATGGTTATTTATGTATTTATATGGTTTAACATTTTTTAAAAATTATTGTAAAGACAATCTAAATAATGCCTGTCCTGTCCTGTCCTGTCAGGACTTTATTTATGATTAGATTTTTAAATGTCTAGGTAATTAAGTAAAATTTTAATTGCAATATGTGTGTGTATTAAAGAATAAATGTTATCTTTTGCTTGAGGATTATACAGTCTCGAAGTTCAGCCTAACAGACATACCATACACACTCAGTTTGTTCATAAAATAATAAACAATATGTATGATAAGTTAAAATAAAATATGAATTTAATAGAATAATATTTATACAATAATATTGAAAGGAATAATGTGAATTTTACTTTTTCACAAATAAATATAAAGATAAAAAGTCATAAATTCATTGTAATTAATAACTTAAAAAAAGCATAAATAAAGTAAGCACCAATATGTTGCTTGAAAACACTGACTTCAACATCACAGTTTTATATCGTATGCCAAAGATTCATCTCTGTAATAAGTTCTGTATAAACTGCCAACGGACATCAATCATGATAGCAGCATGCAAGAACTGTCATTAACTTCTGACCAACAATACAAAGATGACGACGACAATGTCCAGGGTAATACCAAAAACCCACAGCATTGAATCAACGATGAAATAATTAACTGAAACCCTATAAAAATAACAGACAATTTCTAAAACTAGAAATACGAACGAATCCGTTTAAAGAATATCGTTACAAAATAAAATACAACTCACCCTAAACAGAGGAGTTTGAGGCACATCGGCACAATTTAGGCCATGTCGTGCCCATAATCCTTTAAGGATCACTCTCCCTTTACATAACAAGGGCTAAATTCTATACAGTTAAATCATTAAAAACAAGGTCTATTCACAGTTAAACCTAAACAGAGGTCAAATAGTCCTAACAAGAACAAATCCAAGGCAATATGCTAAGGCTAACCAGTAGTATAAAACCAAGATTCATTCAGGACCTCAAAAAGTACATCTTGTCTATCAATTACAATAAGGCGAAAATGCCCCCAAAATAAGAGCTGATAAATTAGGTCACTCATGACAATGGGACAAGGAATAAAATGTTGCACAAAATATTAATACCATGAATGACGTCATCGCCTACAGAAGAAAGTGGGCTATTTGATAGTGTACAATTTTTACAAATATACTCAACAACATTACTAACTGCGACAAGCTTAATTTGGGCAGTCTTAACTACATTGAATCCCATGTGTATGTACAAATGTACATAAGTGTTTATAGTGTATATGGTCTTATCAAGTAGATCTGTAATGAAACTTGTAGAAGGTAGATATCTCCACAAAAGCTATGGGTAGGTTCTCCTGGCTCCACTAACATAAATCTTATCTGTAGGTTCTATACTTCTTCTTCGTTCTCATTTTATGTTGAAGGGTATTCAGATGACTAGACCAATACATGAGATGAACTGCGCAGTGGTTTTGAAATCAGGGAGCTATCGGTATAGTTTTCTTTCTATTGAGGTGTTTTGGGGCCAGTGTATAGTGCGGGCCTCTTCGTAAAGAGAGCAGTTTTGGAGGATATGGTCAGCATTATCTGGTGACACTCCACACGGCAGATTTCACTGGTTCCAATTTTGAGCTTCCAGGCTCTATGTTTTTATTCTAGACATTTGTATTGTGCTAGCAAAGTTGAATGATTATATCTAGGTCTATATAGGTCAAATTCAACCCCCCCCCCTCCAGTACAAAAGTTATGAAAAGTTTGTTTGGTTAACTATATTTTGAAATTCATGATAAAATTTTAGTTTAACTACTTTATTTTAGTTGAAAACTTAAGTGCAATCAAACTCATCATAATAAAAATTAAACTATTTTGTTTTTAAAGCCATAATTCAAATAATATTCTCAGCCTGTACCCAATTCATAATTTGAAAAAACTGGAATTCTTAACATTCATAATCATTGGCTGTACAGATAAAAGCAACAAGGGTGAGGTACAATTCAGTATTTAATCACAGTATTAAGTTACAAAATTTCAAATCTAGAATTAACAGAATTCACTGATCTTAATGACAATTGAAGAAAGCCACAATACAAAGTTGACACTGTGAAAAGTCTTCTAAGAAAAAACTGTCATGCTGTGAAAACTCACTCTTTTTCATATTGGCTGAAAGAAAAAAAAAAAAATTTTATTTAGCTTTTTTATTTTAAACATTAGAATACATTGAATACCAAAGCATGATATAGCTGGAGTATATTTAATTAAGATGTGATGCTTTGTTGAGTTTATAAAAGTTTAGGGCTAGTAGCGGATTCTTTGTCCTCACATGAAATGTATCATGTAATGATAATGCAAAGAACAATCCACAAGTTGTAATTTGTACACTGTAATTTAAAGAAATTTAACAAGATTTAAAAAAAAAAAAAAGGTTTAAAAAAAAATACTGCAGGTTATAAGATGCTGTCTTTTCCAAACAGAATGAGACTTTGTAACCAAAAGTATGTTAAGAACTTACATAATAATTTGTATCAAATCAAATCATATACTATCAAATATCTTAGTTTATGAGAACTGATCTGGTTTTCGAAGTTGACTATAACAATGGAATCTCTAATTTCAAGGGGGCGGTTGCCCCACTAGCTACCCCCTAAGGCCACCACTGCTTTAACTGAATGTATTGAAATATAGCCAATAAGAATAATCTTCATTTACATGAAACATTTTATGAGACATTGCCAAATATTTATAAAGATATTTAAAATTAGTTTTAATTTATTAGCATTTTTATATGTATATATTGTGGACACACCTGATTTCTGTATGTGTCCGCAGACCGCATATTCTGATGGGCCGCATGTGGCCTGCAGCCCATAATTTGCTAACCCTGCTATAGACTATAGTCTAGGTCTAATATTTAATTTAAGTCATTGGTTAATATGCTTGACTGAATGCAAGACGCGTGGGATGTAATCATCTTCTTGTTTGAAGTAACGTCTGTATTATAGAAGAAGAAGAGCAATCCCTTTTCTCCATTTCAAGACTTGTCTGTTTCAACCACAAGTGAATATTTTTACAGAAAAAAAAAACAAGCACTAATCTAGAACAAAAAAGTGCTAAAAAGAAAGTGTTAGGCAAGATACTTACCGCTCCAGTTCACTTTTGAGTCTCTGGGGAAAAAAAAAAGGTTTTTAATCTTCTTTCTCTCTCTGACACCTTTAAGAAAAAAAAATGTATTGTCTAAAAATTTTCATAGCTTTTTTTATTCTTACCTGGATTTCTTTGTCTTTCTGTCTGGTTATGTAGTTTTGTATTTCTGAAGAGAAAAACAAATATTTGTTAATCAGATTCATTTTCTTATTCTATTCTTATCACAATTTTACTTACAGACTTTGTATCAAATAAAAAGGTAACTAGATCCTACACCTTTCAAACTAGTCATGCATGTTAATCAATGACTTTTTGCTAAGTCCTCGGTTTTCCTGGATGATTTGAGCAACCCTTTCCATTCTCTAATGACACTAGGGAAGAAGGAGAACTTGCAGGAATTTGTTTAAGCATATGGAATAATGGGTGGGGTGGTAGTGGCTGAGTGGTTAAGCGCTTGACTTCTGAAACTGGGGTCCTGGGTTGGAATCTTAGGGAAGACTGGGAATTTAAATTTCAGGATTTTTAGGGCACCCCCGAGTCCACCCAACTCTAATGGGTACCTGACTTTAGTTGGGCAAAGTAAAGGTGGTTGGTCATTGTGCTGGCCACATGGCATCCTGCTATTTGACCGTTGGCAATAGAAACAGATGGCCTTAACATCATCTGCACCATAGATCGCCATAAATCTCAAGGTCTGAAAGGGAAACTTTACTTTTTTTTTCTGTATGGTCCTTAAGATCAACTTTGATTGTAAAAGATATAACTTACTGATCTAAATTGTGTCAGCTGTTTCACTAGCATGATTTTTTCATGCTCCACATCCTGAAAAGAGAGCAATTTAAAATATAGACAAATTGTCTTGAAAGATATAAGCTACATCCTAATAGCATTTCCCAAGACAAATTTTTAAATCAATTTCTCTAAGACTGATAAATTTGAAGAAATTAAAGAGTTTACCAAAAATTAACCATTTGATATTGAACATTGTATAAACCTACAACATCCTACCCCCGATTACCTTTATAATCTTAAGCAAAGAGAAGTAGGTCACATTTTTGAATTTAATATAAAAATACAAACTACAGCTAGAAAAATAGAGATTATAACTGAAAATAAGGTATAAAGATTCTTCCTTTTAATGAAAAATAAAATCAGTTTTCTCCAAAATGATTTGTAATTAACCTAGCAATGAGACTGAAGAAATATTTAATTTAAAAAGTTTCAAATATTGAAAAGGGGTTTTAGGAACATCTCATAAAAACAGTATAGGACTAAAACGTTCTGGACAGCAGAAGTGGCTAATGGGTTTAAATGTTGTTTTGTTTGTTTATTTATTAAAAAAAAACTGTTATGTAAGGTCATCTGTTTCTGTGGCCAAAGGTTAACAAAGGTGTCATGTGGCCAGCACAACAAACAACCACCTTTACTTATCCTCAACTAATGCTAGGTACACATTCAACTTGGGTGGACTCAGTGTCCTAGAAATCACAAAAATTAAAATCCATCTTCATCAGGACTTGAACCCATGACCCCTTGGTTCAGAAGTCAAGTCCTTTACCACTCAGCCACTATGTTATTTGTTCACCTTGGGTCAAAAAGGTGATAGCATGAGAAAAACCTCAAAGAAGAAGAAGTGATAATTACTAAACTCAATTTAAGTCAGTTGTCTTTGGTACTCAAAGTGGCCAGTTGTTACCCACTATGATGGCTAAGTATGTGAGCAAACATGGCTCTCAGTGAGCTACCACTGTATGCTCTAGCGAGTATACCTGAGTGTACCTTCACGTGGTGGGGATGTGAGAAAGGCTTGCTAACCAGTTCAAAACCCACCGCTGTTACCCCTATGGGTGGTGAAGGTCCCCTCATGTGTGCGGGTTAGGGTACTAATTGATTAATTTTTAAAATAATTCTTGTGTTTTCAGGTAAAAGAAATAATTGTGCAAATTTCAGCTTAAGATTGGGTGTCAGAGAAATATTGTGTACAAACTTTTGGCCAGACAGACAGACAGAGTGAGTTGATATAAGTTTGTAAATACTTACTATCAACCTTGACTTTATGTTACTAACTTCATTGCTTGTGTTTCTCAAGTTCTCTTCACTCCTAGCTATAACATAGAGATGTAGTTTTATTAGTCTTTTTCTAAGGCGACAAAAATTACAACATTTTAGCTTATTAAGCACTTTGCCTGTATTTCATCAAACAGGAAAAAGTAACAGTTTTTCATCAGCATGTCATTATTCAGGAAGAAACCTAAAGCTGTCCAAATGGTTTTCCAGACTTTGAATTTGTCCTTCATCTCCAAATGAAGTCAACTTTTTTTCAAATTCACCCCAGAGATGGGCCAAACTGAAATAAGCTGGAGCCTGGAGTTTAAAAAAGGACAGTAATACAAGGTGGTCTGCAAGAGAGAAAACTACGTGGGCAGTTTCTTTGCAGCTTGACAAAATCATCAAGCTGTTGAAGAAACTTTCTGAATCAGCAACTGTAGGATGGACACTAGAAGCAGCGCACAGAATGAAATCTCTTCAGCACTACTTCTCTTATTAAGAGACATTTTCACTACTTCAATAGCTGTATTTTTGTATGAATCATCTGACTAGTGATACTTTTCTTCAACACGTTCATGGTCTCCTTTGTTTTCAGTGCTCTTAAACTACCCTTTATACAAAGTTACTTCCTGAGAGTAACACGGCACTAGTCAGCGCTATGGAAGTTAATCCTTGAAATTGAGAATGACCCCGCATGGAAAGAGTTAATACTCTGTGTGGAATACATGCAACAGGGTCACTAACTGATATAACAATGTGAAAGGCAGGATTACATGAAAGTGACGTAACATTTAATTTATTTAAAAACAAATTTCAGACACTCAATTTGGGGGAATCTACAAATTCCCCCCCCCCCCTCCTCTCCTCACCCGAGCTACGCCACTGGCTTCAGGGCATTTTTCTTAACTTTTGGAAATTGAATTATCAGAAATTTATAAGCAGAGAGCTTATAAAAGTTTGATAGGCGATATTATATAAAAAAAAAAAAAAGAGATACTTCATGAAACAAAAGATTTTACATACACAACAACCTTGAGCTTTTTCTAAGTACCGCTTGTTTTTTCTGGTCTTGAACCTTTTTTCTTTTGCAACAAAAAAAAAAAAAGAGTTTGTTTAGAAACAAAAGAAAAAGATCATGTAAAATACAAACGGAAATAAAGGCCAACAAAACAAAATAAAATAATGAAACAAATCAAAATAGTAGGACAGGTTCAGTTCAAAATAATCAAAGAACCAGCATCACAGAGGCACAATAGTGTCTCATCTCAAAAACCAAAACAATGTTTTACAATAATATAATAAATGTCATAATCAAATGACAACATCCATGAGACACACTACTGTCTCATATCAAAACAAAAGATGTCTTTTACAAAAAAAAAAACATACATACATAAACCAACTTATTACTAACAAATAAATAAAGTCTACTTAGTTCATTAACGAAACACTCTTCCCATAACAGTGGCACACTCCTCTTGAGTAACACAGTCAGAGCACAACAACACAAGTATTAGTTAAACATTATGGATGGAGATTTCGTTCAAAATGCACTGGTCAGCTCAAGAGAGAGTGGCTATTGGACTACAGAGAAATATCCAGTGCTGACTAGATCCAAACTAAATAGAGCCCTCACAACTATCTCCACATATTCAAAATTATGGAAAATGGAAATAAACAAAGAAAAGTCAGTTTATTCAATCTTTAGCCATAGCAACAAAACAGCAAAAAGAAACTACATCCTAAAAATAGACTCTCAGCCAATAAATAAAGAAGAAAATCCAACATATCTTGGTGTAAAACTAGACCAAAGACTGTCTCTAAAACACTTTATGGCAGATTTAAAAGAAAAGGCATCACAAAGATTAAACAAAATAAAACACCTAGCAGGAACATCCTGGGGAGCTGAAAAGAAAACCTTAAGACAGTTATACACTGGATATGTCAGATCTGTAATGGATAACTGTCTCTCCATACAAGTAGCTGCCAACAAAACCTATCAATCCTCATTAGATACAATCCAAAACCAATTAGTGGAGGTATGAGAACTACTCCCACAGCAGCCTGTGAAATAGACTCCAATATTGAACCTCTTAAGTTAAGGCGCAACAGAGCAGCATTAGAAGCTATTGAGAGATACAGAAGGTTGGAGGACGATCATCCAAATAAATTACTAACACAGAGAAATAGGAAAAACAACCAAAAAAAGCAAAGGACTCTGATCCGACTTACTGACAAACTAGCCCTAAAACACCACCTACCCAATAACAGAGAAAAAATTACCAGGTTTTCAAACATTACACCCGGACTAAACTACAAACAACCAACCATCAAAACACATTTACTAAATAACACCTTAACAAAAGAATCAAATCCACTGGAGCTCAAAGTAGGCACGATTGAAACAATCGAAAGCTATCAAAAAACAGCTATCCATATTTATACAGACGGATCGACTTTCAAAGCTACCATCAATGCTGGTCTTGGTGCCTTCCTGGTCTTCCCTAAAAATAAACACTTTGAGATAAGCGCACCCTGTGGTGATTACTGCTCAAACTTCCAAGCCGAAATTGAGGCAATTACCATAGCACTCCAGACAGTGGAAAACAAATTATATGAAGGAGTGCAACCACCATCAGATATTGTTGTCTTTACAGACTCCCAATCTACTCTGCAAGCACTTAACAGCAGCACCTCAAACAGCCCAAGAGAGTTGACAACACTCATTGTGATAATCCACCAGATGATATCAAAATTAAATATCAATATTACACTACAGTGGATCCCTGGACACATTGGCATCATGGGAAATGAAAAGGCAGATAAGCTATCAAAGGCAGGTTCATCTATGGAACAACCAGATAGACCTGTTAACTACCTCACCCTAAGGTCAATGTTAGTCAACAATCACAAAGAGGAGTGGCTCAACCAATGGGCATCAGGAAACGCAGGCAGAGCCATGTACAGAGAAATGACTACGCCTAACAAACTGAACAGTATTAACTTCCTCCCCCGCAAAGAACAATCTACAATCTTCCAACTAAGAACAGGACACACACCACTATTAAATTACCACCTGAACAAAATAAACTCCACACAACTACCCCTTTGCAGACATTGCGCCCACCCCTTTGAAACCCTAAACAATATCCTCTTTGAATGCCCCTCCCTAATCCACCTTAGACAGACCCTACTTCCACTACAACCCAACATAACCAACACCCTGTACGGCAGTGCTGAACAACTGAAGAAAACAGCACACTTTTTTTCCTTGGCACAGTCTGCAAAAGAGCTCACAGCTCAGCAGCAATAAAGCTGGCTAGAAGAAGAAGAAACATTTAACCGAGAATTAAATAGTATATTAAAGGGAGCTAACTCTTACTGAAAATAAAGTAGCTGCCCTTATTGTCCCTCTTGTCACAACACACAAGAACAGATCAGTTCACAACACACAACAAGAACATAAATACACAACAAACACTATTAAAAAAATTGAAATAAACATTTAGAAATTACACTGTGACAACACTATGGAGAAAAGTTTAAAAAAAAAACATTTGACCTCTGGCTGGGCAGTCTGGGATTCTATCAGGTTAGTATCTCTGCCCCTGCCTCTTTTACTTTTTTCTGAGCTAATCATGTTTTAAAAAAACAAAAACAAATAATTACTAACAGAAAATTCAGCGATGGCTACAAATAACTAAAGATCAGTATAATAGTGTCTCTCTACATATGCATACATATTTATATATATGACTGCTTGTCTTGACCATTACTTGTTGTTTTTTTTTCAAAAATATTTCAAGATAAGTATAAATGAATAATTCAATAAATGATGGCTTACACGGAATGGCTGCTTGGTTGTTCATGGTCTATTGGCTGCCATCCCACGTCTTCCTGCAGGAAAATTTAACTGTCTCTTGCAAAATATTAAATGTGCAAAGAAGTTAGATACTGATTTATCCATTCAAGATTTAAAAAAAAAAAAAAATTTTTTTTTCTTATTGTTTAGCTTTATTTATTTTCTTTCTGAATTCAGTAAGCTTAAATTGCTTTTTTTCCTTTTGTTGTTTCAGAGTGTGAGTAAATATAAACAAAAAGATACACCATACAAGTAATGCTAGAGCAGACAATGTACAGAACATAGGGTAATAAAAAGACTGGAATATACCAGTCAGCTCTGCTTCATGTAATTTCACAAAGTTGAGAAACAAAATAATATATTTGATAAAATACTTGTAATTTTTAATCAACACTCACAGATCTATTTCAGTGCTGTCAGAGTCGCTCAAATGTTCACATTGTTTGTTTTGCTCTTTGACCTGTGCAAAAAACAACATATGTTATGTGCTAAGTTGAAGTAGAAGCAGAAAGCATTATCAGAGTCAGAATTGGAATATGTTGTTTTTTTTTGTAAAATGTTTTACATCAGAGTTGAAGATAGTTTACTTAGTCCAGACCTCCTGCAGAATGATGGGGTATTATATGGGGTGTTCATTTTGCATCTCAATGTTTTTCTTAAATACCAACAGGAGCCATAATAATTTTTAAAAATAAATTTCAAAGACAGTTTCTGTTTTCACATAAGCTCAGAGGGAGCCCTCCACTAGATCCACCTATGCAGGTAAAAAAGAAATATCAATAGGTATAAACTATCAACAACCACAATGTTTCATGTTCCCTGATCAATGAGTGGCGGTGATAGTCTGACAGAGTGAAGTATGAATGAGTTTTTTTGTATCGCTCCGTTCTTGTTTTGATTGACAGCAGTCACCCACTTCGCGACGACCTGACATAGTTCTGATGGAGCGGGTGGCCGTTGTCTTCCAAGATTTTTTTGATTTTTCTTAGGCACTTTTGTTCAAAAAGCTCCTTTAAATGTGGTAATGTTGTGAGTGTAATTTTTGATGCTTTTTTAATGATGTTTTCTAGACGTCGCACCTTGCCAACAAGTTATTCCGTATGTTAGCAGATTTTGTATAGTCGCGCCGTAAAAAGTCTCAAGGATCTTCTTGTTTAGTTTAAAGCTATTGAGTTTGTATAGAAAAAAGAGTCGCTGGGCTGTTTTCTTTGTCAGAGTTCCAAGGTGGTCTTCCCATGAAAGCTTGTTGTTGATGATAACGCCTAGATATTTATATGCCTTTACTTGCTCTATAGATGTAGTGTTTATTTGCAGTTCACGTATAGTTTGTTTTTTCTTTCTAAAATCTATTATAAGTTCTTTAATTTTTGTGACATTCAGTTCTAGAAAGTTGTAGGTGCACCAGTTTGTAAACTCTTCAATTGAGCTTCGATACTGAGTTTCGTCTCCTGAAATAAGACCGACTATGGCAGTATCATCAGCGAATTTAATGAGTTTAACTGAGTCATAGATGCTTCTTATGTCATTAGTGTAAAGAGTGTATAGTACAGGAGAAAGTACACAACCTTGAGAAGCACCCGTACATAGTACTCGAGTTGACGATTTGGTGTTGTTGACTTTAACATACTGGGAGCATTGGGTTAAAAAGTTTAGAACCCATGCTTGTAAGTAAGGGCTTACATTTAAGTTACTCAGTTTGTTTATCATTAGATGTGGCTGTATGGTATTGAAAGCCCAGGAGAAATCTACGAAGAGGACTCGTGCATATGATTTGGGTATATCGAGATGCTTATAAAGCTGGTCCAAAAGCAATAGAATGGCATCCTCAGTTCCTCTAGCTGCTTTGAATGCAAATGGATCAGGATTAAGGCTGTTATTGACTTTTGCTACAAGTTGTTTAAGCATATATTTTTCAAAACATTTCATAACAATAGGTGTTAGGCCCAGTACCTAGTGAATTTGTATGATGAATGCATGTATATATTGTTAAATACATCTATTCAAGCAGAACCTGACCCCTAATTGTGGTGTTTTTTCCCCCGCTAAATTGTAGAATATGAAGGCCCCTTGAGATGCTGGGCTTCTGGCCTTGTAATGGCAGGGGTAAATGAGCATTGATCACACAATACAGATAATTAAATGATCATCTATTGTTGATGGTTGACCTTCTAACCAAGAAGCTGATGAATGGCCAAACTCTCATTCCTGACTTCTGGAAAAAATCCTTTCCTTGGATACAATTGAAATGGCCACTGGCTAAGCTTACTGATTATAGAAGCTGGTAATAAATAACACTAAAAGATGCCTTGATTAAAAACATGAATAAATATGGGTGCTTACAACTAGAATATGCATTCTTAAAAAAAATAAAATTTTTGGTAAACTTTACTAACCCATATAACAGAAAACACATTAATGTGTTATATATATATTTAGAGAGAGAGAGAGATGTGATAGTCCCTATATATATAGATAGACAGATAGATATAACTTCATTTTGCTATGTAAAAAATGTGAGATGATTACAATGAACATAAATGTCAATTCTGGTTTTTAGATCTTCAAACTCTTTCCTGCAGGGTTCACTGTCGCCGCTTCTGTCTTCACTTTCCAATAACAAACCAACAGGAATGTCTTCCACTCACTAGAACACAGTTTCCACAGTTTTCCTAGGCAACTTCCTGACTAGACAACCAACACAAAGAACCTTGCTGAACCATTACTCTAGGGGGATCAAGCCAAGTTCTCGTCTAAAATATTATATTCTTCCTTTTCCACTTAGATGGAATTCCAGTTGCTCCAGTTCATATACAGTGATCTAATAGTGCACTGTTGCGCCTTGTGCATGCAGAATGACAACAATACATAATTTTGAAAAACAAAATGGTGCGCTTGCTTTCAGAACAGAAAATGTAGCCTTTGCAAGCTGCAAAATATCATGAAATGGGATTTTCAATAGCTTTTCAAATTTTAAGATCTACATATGATAGACAGACAGACCACATTAAACTAATAGTATCCTTAAAACAAGGCTTTTTGATGCAGTAGTCATTTTGGCGCTAAGTATTGTAGACAGATATTTTATTACCTAATCCATGTGCTGCGCTATACTTGAAATAGTTGTTACTATATGTTTATTTATCCTTTAAATTGAAGACAGAAGTAATACAAGGCTGTCCCTACACAATAAAATCTGAAAGCAGTTCTTTGGCACAAAGACTTGGACAATAACAACTAAGAATACAGACAAGCTCCAGATATTTACCAATGAATGATGTTTATAATGATCTAGAAGGGTAGGATAAGATAGTAAAATTCTTTAAAAAAATTTTTTAAAAAACTAACATGCTGATGGGTAATGTTAAAAATGTTCAAAATAAGTTTCTGGCGTTGGTGCTTCTATCAAAATAAAAATCAAAGCACTCACTTTAAAAAATACCTTAATAAAAATCTACATATTTGACATGCACTTCTCATTATTGCTTTTATTACAAGAGAAATTAAGGTGTCAAGTGTCAATAAACTATACCTTTGTTGGCTCATTGTTTTTTCTCATTTTTCTTGTCACACAGCTGGATTTTCTGGTTGGTATTTATGTGATTGCTTTCTTCCACTAGTTGGGCATTTAGCTCCTCAAGAGCAGCAAGTTCCTGGCATTGAAACATAAAACTGATCAATGCAATACCAATTTTATAGAATGACATCAGTTCAATTTATATATTATAAGATAAGATAATTTTATTGATCCAATCAAATAGAAATTCAGTTTGACTACAATTGACAACATCAGCGTAACTACTGTACAATAACAGTATAGATGAGGAATTCGAACAACATTCACACACGAAACACATACACATTCCCAACCAGCGCTTTATGAATTTAAACTTCTATGTACTTCTCGATGACGACAGCTGATCTTGTAACACTCTGACCGAAAGTGGAATAAAGGAGTTTTAAAATCTTTCTGTTTTAGTTCTAATGGAAAGGAGACGACCACTTCTTTCAGATATTATGTAACAGTGGTTTAATGGGTGCAGGTTGTCCTTAAGAAGCGAGAGTGTTTTGGAAAGGCATCTTTCATGAAAAAGCTCTTCAAGAGATGGTAGCTTTATTTGAGTGATGTGCGATGCTTTTTTAATTAGTCTATTTAGTCTAAGTCTTTGTGCCAGTGAAGTGTTACCATACCAGCAGGTGATGGCAAAGTTAATTAGACTGCTGATGGTTGCTGTATAAAAAAGTGAAATAATGGTTTTGTCGATGTTAAATTTTATCTTTCTAAGGTAGAAGAGTCGCTGGTGAATTATTGTGCAGAGGTTTTGACAGTGTTCACTCCATTTCAGTTTGTTGTTGTTAGTTGTTCCTAGATATTTATATTCTTGTATTTGTTCTATGGTTTGATTGTTCATCTGAATTTCTGCAATATGGCCTTAATGTTTCCTAAAGTCAATAATCATTGCTTTAGTTTTCTGAACATTTAAAATTAGAAACTTGTCTATACACCATTGGTAAAAGGTGTCAATTATTGAATGGTACAGATTTTCGTCACCTGAAATAAGGCCAATGATTGCTTTGTCGTCAGCAAATTTTATGATGTGAGTGTCAGCTGATAGGCTCTGAATGTCATTTGTGTATATGGTATACAATACTGGTGACAGGATGCACCCCTGCAGCGCTCCAGTGCTAAGCTCTCTTGTGCCTTACACATGCAACTCACATTTACATATTGTGGGCGTTTGATAAGAAAGTTTAGAATCCAAGCTTGTATGTTTTTGCTAACGTTCAATTTAGATAGTTTTTGTATCATGCGATGTGGTTGGATGGTGTTGAATGCAGATGAAAAATCTACGAATAATACTCTGGCATAGTGTCTCTGAGTATCAAGATGATGGTATAGACCAGTAATGCTCAAACTATGGCCTGCGGGCCAGATTCAGGGGGACGTGGTTTGGACCGGCCCGCCAAAACATCTACACAAAATGTAGGGGAAAAAAAGGTTGAAAAATGAATTTTTTTCAGTTAGGACTCTATTTTTTTCTTCGATGGACTTCATTCTATTTTCTTGTACTATTCATGTTGATTTGTTTTCTATAAGAACACTAGTTTTTTTTTTGGCGACAAGAATCGACAGTTGTTTTAGAGTCTTGGACAATACCGGGCTGTATAGAGCTAGCCGTGTTCTTGACATCTCATGTGTGTAACACTTGACATCTTTTCTGCATCATTTTGGTTCGTGTACTTTTGACAGCAACATGATTGGTGCCGTATCATATAACATTTGCACGTTAATGAAATGGGAGAGCTGAAGAAACGAAAATTGGATGTTGAAACTTTCAGGTTAAGTTGACAGATCTTTTTTTTTGTTGGTGGAACATAATAAGCCAACATGTTTGATCTGTAAAATGTGTTTTAAGGAACATAGCATAAACGGCATTCTAAAACAAACCATTACAAAAATATGGTGGCATTGTTGGTTTGAGTCACCAAGAAAAGATCGCAAAGTTACGTCTAGAGTTGAGTGATTGACGAAAATATTTACCAAGAAGTCAAGAAATGAGTATACTGTAATGGTGGCTACAGAGTTGCTCACATTAACAAGAGAAATGAAGCATAAAAAGGTGCTTGCTAGCAGTGATGGAATAAAATCAGCCTAAAAGAAAAATGAAGCTGTCAGCCTTTCTGGCATGACAATAGCAAAATAAGTCGAGTAGACGGTGTTGGTGAAAATCTCTTCAAAACTAAATGACAAAGCAGCAGATTTTGAAATAATTACTATTGCCGCTGAGGAGTGACACCAACCGAAAAACGGCCAGCTCCTCTACCACCGAAGCAAAAGCCACCTTAACCTGCGCTATCTGTGGACAGGAGTGTCTCTCGAAAATAGGGCTCCACAGCCACATGAGGAAGTGTGCTCTGAGATGAACCATAGTCGTCCTACGACTGAAGGAGGCCAATGATACTATTGCCGCTGAGAAGTGACACCAACTGGAACTGATTGACTTACAAATCCAGATTTCCAGCTTGAGAAATTTCGAACAATAAGGACAATAGATTTCTACGCCCTGTTGTCTACATAAGCCTTGCACATTTCCGAACAAAAATTGATGGTATGATCACAATGTTTACAAGTACTTATTTTAGTAAAAAACTTTTTCAGGTATAAGACAACTGAAACCCTTGTTACGTAACTTAATTATGGTGTAAGTAGGCCCATTGGAGCCACAAATTTGTAATATAACTATTTAAAATGGTTTATTCTCTATTTCATTTTTTGGTATCTTTTTGTTAATGTGGCCCGCGACACGAGTGTTAGAAATTAAAATGGCCCGCAGGCCGTATAAGGTTGGGCATCACTGGTATAGACAATTCAGCATGAATAGTATTGCATCTTCTATACTTCTTGACGGTTTGTAAGCGAACTGGTGCGGTCAAGACCTGTTTCGACTTCTTTCAGTAGATGTTATAAAATCATTTTCTCCAGACAATTCATTGGAATTGATGTAAGTGCTACTGGACGTAGGTCGATGTTGGAAACAATGATCTTCTTTTTAGGTACTGGAATTATTTCCAGTATTATATTATTATAAATAATTATATTATTATTATTATTATATTATTATAAATAATTATTTATTATTTATTGCATTTGCCAGGACTTGTTGAATATAGCACAAAAGATATAAGCCAGTTATTCCGCACATAGCTTTACAAGTTTGCCACTTACTTTGTCGGGTCCCGAGGCTTTGGCGGTGTTTACTTGTTTAAATATCTTTAGTCACTTCTTGTTTATTAAACAGTTCTTGAAACTGGTTTTTTATTACTGTTTTCAAATGATGCCAATAAATCATGGTGGTCTTTCTCAAGCAGTCAAATCGGCAGTAGAAATCATTTAATTCATAGACAAATTTGTTATTGTCAGCGACGCACATTGGTTTGCACTTGGGTACGTAGCCAGTAATTTGTTTGAAGCCACTCCAACAAGCTTTAGAGTTATTTTTCTTGAAAGAGCTTTCAATTTTTTCCTTGAATCTCTCTTTTCCTTCAAATAATTTCTTTTTAAGGGCTTTTTTGGCTGAGATGAATTCAGAAGAACTGCTCTTGAACATTCTTTTTTTGTATAGAATCGCTTCCTTTATTTCTTTGGTCATCCAGGGTCAATTATTACTGAATGTTTTAATTTTCTTCTTTGGTATAATCTTGTTTTCACAAAACTGGATATACGAATTAACGGTTGTGGTAAGTTCATCTATGTCAGGGCAGTTGTTTACAAACATATCCCAATCTGTTTGCTCCAGACAACTTTGTAGCTGTAAAACAGCGTCGTCAGACCATGACTGGATGGACTGTACTACGGATTTTGTTGTTTTTTAAAACTGGTTTGTACTTGGGTGTAAGATGGATCATTGTGTGGTCCAACCCTCCAAGAAATAATTATCGAGATGTCTAGGCCATTTTTATGTTGCTATAACACATGTCCAAGGTTTTATCGAGCCTTGTAGGACAATTAACATATTAACATGTTTTTTTATAACAATAAGCTATAATGCCAGTAGTCATAGATTTGACAAAGACAAAAAAATAAATATTATTTCTAGTTTACTAAATTCTTACATCTTTGAGTTTTTTTTTCTCTTCTTGAAGACTTTTAATCTTAGAACTCAATTCTGACTTCTCTGTGTAATGATTATCAAGTATTTTTTGAAGCCTGAAAGTAAAGAAAGGTTAACATTCCTAGTGAATCACTAGAGTTATCTTCTTCTTCTTCTTCTTCTTCTAGCCAGCTTTATTGCTGCTGAGCTGTGAGCTCTTTTGCAGACTGTGCCAAGGAAAAAAAGTGTGCTGTTTTCTTCAGTTGTTCAGCACTGCCGTACAGGGTGTTGGTTATGTTGGGCTGTAGTGGAAGTAGGGTCTGCCTAAGGTGGATTAGGGAGGGGCATTCAAAGAGGATTGGTTTACGGTTTCAAAGGGGTGGGCGCAGTGTCTGCAAAGGGGTAGTTGTGTGGAGTTTATTTTGTTCAGGTGGTAATTTAATAGTGGTGTGTGTCCTGTTCTTAGTTGGAAGATTGTAGATTGTTCTTTGCGGGGGAGGAAGTTAATACTGTCCAGTTTGTTAGGCGTAGTCATTTCTCTGTACATGGCTCTGCCTGTGTTTCCTGATGCCCATTGGTTGAGCCACTCCTCTTTGTGATTGTTGACTAGCATTGACCTTAGGGTGAGGTAGTTAACAGGTCTATCTGGTTGTTCCATAGATGAACCTGCCTTTGATAGCTTATCTGCCTTTTCATTTCCCATGATGCTAATGTGTCCAGGGATCCACTGTAGTGTAATATTGATATTTAATTTTGATATCATCTGGTGGATTATCACAATGAGTGTTGTCAACTCTCTTGGGCTGTTTGAGGTGCTGCTATTAAGTGCTTGCAGAGTAGATTGGGAGTTTGTAAAGACAACAATATCTGATGGTGGTTGCACTCCTTCATATAATTTGTTTTCCACTGTCTGGAGTGCTATGGTAATTGCCTCAATTTCGGCTTGGAAGTTTGAGCAGTAATCACCACAGGGTGCGCTTATCTCAAAGTGTTTATTTTTAGGGAAGACCAGGAAGGCACCAAGAACAGCATTGATGGTAGCTTTGAAAGCCGATCCGTCTGTATAAATATGGATAGCTGTTTTTTGATAGCTTTCGATTGTTTCAAGCGTGCCTACTTTGAGCTCAGTGGATTTGATTCTTTTGTTAAGGTGTTATTTAGTAAATGTGTTTTGATGGTTGGTTGTTTGTAGTTTAGTCCAGGTGTAATGTTTGAAAACCTGGTAATTTTTTCTCTGTTATTGGGTAGGTGGTGTTTTAGGGCTAGTTCGTCAGTAAGTTGGATCAGAGTCCTTTGCTTTTTTTGGTTGTTTTTCCTATTTCTCTGTGTTAGTAATTTATTTGGATGATCGTCCTCCAACCTTCTGTATCTCTCAATAGCTTCTAATGCTGCTCTGTTGCGCCTTAACTTAAGAGGTTCAATATTGGAGTCTATTTCACTAGAGTTATAAAAATCTAGATCTGTCATCAACCTTTTTTTTTTCACTCTTTTATATAATAAACACACTTCTATCATGCAAACATTTTGGGAATTATGTAACAAGGATTCAACTGCCTTGTTTTCATTGATCCTTTACATAATGTTAAGTTATACTTTACAATCAATATAGTAATATAGTATTGTCTCTGAACGATTATGTTGGAGTGTGGTTTTATATGTGGTTACACATACCAGTGATGGGAATAGACTTTACAAAAATTTTAGGAAATTTTGGTCCAATCCCCCCTCCCTTTTGTAAACTGGCCTGTAGCGGCGACTTAAAATAAGATGTTGCAGAAATTTAAAATATTTTCCTAGCATGTAACTAATGCTCTTATCTATAGGTTATATAAGTTACTGCAGAGTTCAGCGACAATGAAAACATTTCCATCTACAGCTGACAATCCCTCAAGGCCAATCTAGAATCAGTCCTCTTCAAAGTGAATTTGTTTCAACCTAAGTTCATCAACAAATAATGAGAACACTCACTGAGCTTCAATACTTTCTTTCTCCTGGAGTAGATTCTTAAATTTGGCATCCAGCTCTCTGTTTCTCTGCTGCTCCTGTTTCACCTCATGCTCTTTTTCTTTCAATGAACTTTCTAGAGACTTGACCCTGAGATCAAGAAAAAAAATTGAAACTAAATAGAAACTTCTGATGCCTACGCAATAAACTTTTAGTTGACATTTCTGGCAAAGCCTATTACAGTTGAAATATAGGGTTGGGACGTACTGGCTTCATTTTAAACATTGTCAATCAAAAAAATGAATTAGAAATAAAGTGTTTAGTTGAATCATTTAGAAAACTGAAATGAAACTATCCAAAAGTGAATGTTGGCTAAAATTTTTTTTCTTTTTTTTTTAAAGTTAAAAAAAAAACAGCTTCTGAGATCAACACAGATACACAAATAAGACAAATGTCCTCAAGCATAAAAAAGACTATTAATGTTAAGGCATGATCGCAAAAGTGCAGAGAATTTCAACCACTCAGACATAAAGTCACATTTGCGGAGTTACTTTAAAATGTCTTCATGCGGTCACATCTCACGAAACAGTATACATTTTTAAAAGGTCCTTCTAAAAAGATGAAGGATGCCTTTTATTTAAAATATTTTGATTTATTGAAGCAATGGTAAGAATGACATTTGTGTGTGTGTGTGTGTTTATATTCAAACATGGAGTGATAACTTTAATGACATTCAAACTTTTATTTTGCTTCTAAAATTTTATTGACTGCCCCCATCCCCCTTTGTCAGGACCTTTAAGCCCCTCTCCCTTTCCCCAGTATGAGAAACACTGGAATTTAAATGTAGAAATGTGGTGGATGTACTTTTCTCAGCTCTCCTTCACCTACAAACTCTCTCTACTGATTGTCCATATCGTGTCAAAATATTTTACAAAAATCTCATTTTTCGATTGTTGGAGTTTCTTCTAGGACATTTTCATAGGCATTAAAAAGATCATGAGTTGGTCTCACTCTTGACTAAGGGTGTATATGTTTATAGTAGGCTAATGCTAATCTTTTTCTAGTATCTTCAACCTTTTCTACTAAAGCTGACAATAATTGGATCATCTGATAAGCTTTTTAAAAAAAAATAAAATTTTAATTTCACTTTTTATGTATTTCAAGCTAAGTCTGTCTGAATAAGTCAATAAATGAAAGCCTACATTTTTTTGATGAGTGTGCTAAGAGGATATATACTGACTTAACCATTAAAAAAATATTTGCCAAAATGTTTTGCTTTATATATTATGATGTTCCTTACATTGTTTTCATAATACATTCACTAAGTTACTTGTTTTTTTTTTTCCTTTTGCTGTTTCAGAATGAGAGTAAATATTTAAAAAGCTTTGTTCTTGTTTTTTGCTAATTCTAGGATATTATTTTGTACATAACAATGTCTAACAGTGTCATCCATTGGTATTAGTAGGAAATTGCAACTCTTAAGTTTAGTAAGTTATCTTATTTAGACATCCTATTATAATTTATGTCCAAAATGCACATTAGCTTGGGCAATGTAATTTTAAATCTTAAAGTAGACAATGTACAGAACAAAAAGAGGGTAATAAAAAGGCTCTTTAATTAAGATATTGTTCTATTCATATAGAATTGAGAACCCTGTTTTATTTGTCTCACATTTTAAGTAAGAAAAAAACATATTCATATTTTTAATAAAAACATGGTAAAAAAATAAGTAAATAAATATATTTTTCAAGACTCACAGATTGTCAGCTGTTATATCCAGTTCCTTTACTTCATGCATTCTCTTCCTAAAGTTTTCTTTAGTTCTTTTTTGCTCCTCTAGTTCAACCTGTCAAAACAAACAGCAACTACTACTCTCGAATGAACTTAAGAAAAAAAAAGTGTAATTTAGACTTTCTCTCCTAATTAAGAATAACATAGTTGATTCAAGTGAAAGAATACAATGAGCCCTGCATTCTAAAGTTCAAGCATCAGAAAATGGTGACAAAGTTTTTTACAAGCGTGAAGGCAAAGAAAGATGGTTGGGACCTGGTCTTTCAAGATGGAAAAGTTTTTTTGTGAGACAGGGCGGTGTATTTGTCAGAGTGGCACTAAACGGACTTAATAAGCAAGCCTGGGTGAGGAAGAGAGTACAGAAGATGATGAGGAGAACAAAGAAACGATTCAAGACGTCGTCAAGAGTGGTGTAAGCGAAATATTTGATGGAGATTGTGAACTTATTAGAGATGAAAGTGACACAAGGACAGACATTCATTTTGTAGCTTGTTTGAAGCCAAATGAACAAACAGAATACAGAATGGAAGCCTTTTAAAAAAAAAAAAAGTTTTGTGAATACAATGAATAGTTGAAAATCTGGGCAGAGACCAGTAACATTCTGTACAATCATAGCTCAAGTAGGAAGAACACAATTTTTATTTGTCATGGTACAGGAAACAATGTTAAGTGCCTTAATTCCAAGAATAAGTTAACTAGTCAAGTGGGCTAAAAGTGGAGTGTGTGAGTGAAAGACTAGGTAAATAGGTCATTCTTTTAGATGACCTTGAAGAGATGTTTAGGTAAACATGCATGAGTAGTCAGGAATAGGTAGAAGACTAAGAATTATGTAGCAAGAAAGGCCAGGCAACACGAAGCTTCCTAGATGAGTCATTGTTCAGTGGTCATTATTCGACTAGTAGTTTATGTACTTCAGTTATTTGACAATATTGTAAGATAGCCAGCTATTTCATAAAAGTGAGTCATGTTAATTTTTGTATTGTTGGATAACTTATTTGATTTAATCAAGTTTGAAGAAATTAAACTCGAGAAAGATATATTCTAATTAGATTTCTTCAGTGTGATTGAATAGAGACAATACTACTCTGCAAAAGAGCTCATGACAGTGAGGACAAATACAATATATGCTGGAATCTTACATAAAATTTTTCTATTGCAGATTCCAATAGATGAATATGGTTTGTGTTGTTATCAACTACTTCTTCAAATAAATAGTCAGCTCTTTAGTGGATGGAGGCGCAGTGGCTGAGCGGTAAAGTGCTTGGCTTCCGAACCGGGGACTGGGGTTCGAATCCTGGTGAAGACTGGGATTTTTAATTTTGGGATCCTCGGGCGCCTCTGAGTCCACCCAGCTCTAATGGGTACCTGACAGACATTAGTTAGGGAAATGTAAAGGCGGTTGGTCGTTGTGCTGGACACATGACACCCTTGTTAACCGTAGGCCACAGAAACAGATGACATTTACATCATCTGCCCTATAGACCACAAGGTCTAAAAGGGGAACTTTACTTTTCTTTAGTGGGTGCACTGCACTTGATAGGTCTCTTACAGCTGGCGGTATCTTTGGTGGGTTGACAGGAGTAGGTCTGTAAAGAAGCTCTTGGAAATGATCGACCAGTCTCTTCTTTTGTCCTCTTCGTCTGTTATCAAGCCACCATTTTTGTCCTTTACTGGCCTCTCTGACATGGCAAATTTTCCAGATATATTTTTGATGACTGGTTACAGTTCTTTGGTACTGTTTTGAAGAGCTGTTTCTTTTGCTAGTGCTTCAATGTAGTTTTGCCTGTCTGTTCTGATGCTATGCTTGATACTCCTTATCTATTTCAGCATATTCTTTTTTGTGCTTTTCCTTTTGCTGCTCTTGTTTTACTGTTGTTCATGCCTGCTTTCTTCTCTCTTCTTTCCTTGATCTTCTGAAGAGTTTCTGCTGAACTCCACTCCTTGTGGGTGTATGACTTGAGACCCAGTACTTCTTGGCATGTGAAATTTACTGGGTTTTTTTTTCAGTTTCTGCCATGTCTGTTCTACTGTCTCCTCTTCTAGGAGCTGGAACTTGTTTGATAAGATGATCTTCAACTCTTCCTGTTTTGTGCAGTCTTTCAGTGCAATGGTATTATAATGTTGAAATTGGCTGGGCTCACTTGTTCAAGTCTTCTTCAGCTAGCATATTGACCTCCAGCTTTTTGCCTTCATTCCGAACCTGGTGAGTCAGGTACAGTGGCTACTAAGCTTGCCATATTTCCAACAAGCTGGGACAGAGCTGCATGGCTATTTTACATTGGTCATGGCCATGAAACCACAACCAAAAAAAAAAAAACAGTTCTTCTTGACCACCCCAGGGCAACCACAATGAGGTGGGGGCTGGAATCACACTAACCAGAAGTGTGTATACATTCCATAATAATATACTAAATATCTCTACCATTCTAAAAAAGTCTATAAAGTATATATTAAACACAGAATACAGCTAGAAACTAATCTAGATTACTACTACTAGACTAAATTAGATAGTCTCCATGATAGAATATAGAGACTCTGACCAAGTTAAGATCTAAATTCAGAGTAGTTCTTATAGTATTGGATCTTCTTATAGTTTTAGATCTTACCTAGATTCTAAAAATCTTTATCAATTTTTAGTATCATCTACTCTGTCACTATGTAAAGTCTAAATCTAGAGTAATCTAGATTTTCCAGATCTAGACATCTAGCGTAATCGTGACGCTAGTCTAGATGACTAAATCTAAATTAATGATAGAATGATTAGATCCTAAAATTTACTAGATTTAGTAATTAGTATAAAATTTAGATTAAATTATAATCTAATATTTGTTGATCTAGAACAGTGATGGCAAATGGGGTTGTTCCAAATTTCTTCTGAGTCACATGGTTATGTTTACATCACATGGTTGTGTTTACATCTCATGCTCTGCTTACTTTTGTTAATTTACAGTGGGAAGCTGAAGTGTTTTAGAACAATAATTGGTGGTTTTAATTAATTAATTAGTGCCAAACTATAATTTGTTTATAATAGGAGAACTTAGATGTTTATCTTTTTTATAGTTTCAACTTAAAACAGATAGTTAAACATTTGACAGATGGTTCGGAAGCGTTGGCCTATATAATAGATTCTATAGTCTGCAGTACTGAGATCTAGATTTCTTGACTTACACATTTACAGTTATCTGCTCAGAGCATCTGGGTAATCAACCCTAGAAAAAAAAAGTAACACTTTCATCTACACCTCTCCCTCTCTGCCCTAAAATAAACAGGCTAGAACACTAAATGTTGGACAGTAGACCATAAATGTGTGTTGTATTGGTCTATTGGTCAGATAGGTCTAGTGATTCTAGTCTAGTCGATTATTTGCTTTAAATGATGAAAAGACTGCCAGGTGTTTTTCCTTGTGTATAATAGGGTTGAGTTGTCTAGCAAACAAATAACACATCTGATAGTCAAGGATAAATCTAGATATACTTTTACACAGTTCATATGTGTTTTATCCAGGACTAGATTTGGGAAGTAGAGCAAAAGGTTAATAGAAGACTTTTTTTGCAGCTCTTGAGTCAGGTCGGCTTTAGTTTCTGAAGTAGTAGATGTTTAAATAATACAACATTCAACAGTTCCCTTCATTACGTATTAAACTTCTTGTTCGACATTGTTCCTCAGCGTTAACTGCCTTAATATTTTTGGCCTTACACCCTGTGTTATTTCCTTAGTAGAGTGTTACCTCTGATTAGACTTATCTATACAAGACAAAGAGAAGAGGTGCCTAGAAATTAAGATGCAGTCCTTAATATAAGAATTGCATTCTATAATTTAGCACATCATATGTGTTAGCTACCTTGAGTATTAAAAGAGGGTAAAGCTCTTCGCTCACATGAAAATCAATAGAAAAATCAAGAAAAAGAATTGAATGAAGGCCTACAAGCGAAAGGTCATAGAAAAACCTTAGTAAGTGAATGTGTTTTGAGGGGCTGGTAGTGCAGTGTGTGTGCCTGTGTAAGAAATGACCAGTTGATCTTCAATGTAAATGGTTGAGTGAACAGCAAAGAAAGTGTGTAAGTCAGGACTGTGTGTAAAAGTGGGTCAGACTCATAACAAGATGCTGGAGTAAAGGAGACGAATGGAAGACTAAAAAAATTCAATGTGTTAATTGAGACTCTTGTTGTTATAGTCTATTACAAAACCTTTCACCTTTCACAAAGTAAAAGACCCTCTTCTTGAATTCATAGCAATGTAATAGATAGCCTATAGGGGTGCACCGGATAGTCGCTCCAGCTTTTGTCGAATATTTGGCCTTTTTTCCCCATTCTGCCATATTTGGCTCCGGTCGAATATCACTGCCAGGTAGTTGGCCGAATAGTAAAAAGTACACCTATTTAATATGCACAAAGTGGACCTCCTTCCATCAATGTCTGTTATAGAATGTATTAATGTTAATATTAAAACATAATAATGTGCTTAAAAATAGAGCCTACATTAATATGTACCAAACATCAAATATTATAAAGAAAAGGTGTGTTAATATAAATAGAAATGAAACTGTACATTACATATGTGTTTTACATATAGACCAACAATGGTATGCAATTTCATTCTGTCTTGACCTTTGAGCGCGTTTGTTAACATGTTAAGATATTATATCCCTTGACTACGTCATGCTGTCTAGCTGTGCGGGTATATCTCCAGATGTAGAAATGAACAACTCCCACCCCTCTCTTTATTTGTTTAGTCCATCACATTGAGTCTATTGATAGACAGGTGACAACAATTCAAATACGATGGATGTAGGTTTAATGCCAGCATATTGACACTATCTAGAGGTCACACCTTACGAGAGAGTTTGTTTACTTGGTAGTAAATCATTAGTAGGGGGGTGGACTTCAAGCCACACCTCCATACGGGTAACCAGGTATATCTTCAGGGGTAGAGATGAAAAACTCCCACTCCCTTTTATTTTAGTCCATCACATTGAGTTCAATGATTGACAGGTGACCACAAGTCAGATGGAAAGGGGCACATGGGGGAACTGAGTTTGTTTACTTGGTAGTAAATCTTAATTAGGGAGCCACACCTCTACACGAGTAACTGGACAATAAGTTTGCTTATTTGTAGAAAAATCTCAATCATGTGACTGTACTAGTGGCCACACCTCTTCCTGTGTGCCTAGTTACTTGGATATAAATCTCAGTTAGCTGGAATAAATAAATGAGTGACCTTTTGCTACACAGAACAAACTCAAAGCATAGCCCAGTTATCCAGTAACTAATTATTTTGTAGAAAAAGTACAAGTCTCAGATTTGTGTATATTGGCGTAAAAGACACGACCAGGCCTATTTTATTTCACTCAATTTACTGATAGAGATTGACCATTTTTAAGCCAGAATGGAAAAACACAATGTGCTAAGGAAGCATACTACACTGTAAATAAATATTACGGTTGATCTAATTTTCCTAACACCTATAGGCTTATTACTGTGCCATTTTGTTACAGTTACAGAAACCACAATAAAATCAGAAATAATTAAGGAAGATGTGTTTTTTTACATAGGCATAGGTTCTTTGCACAATAAAATAAAACAAAGATGTGCATGTGAAGAAAGTTCATTTCATTGTTTAATTCTATTGACTTACTTTATAATGGAAAAGCTTACAGTAAATTTTAAAATCACATAAAAGAAATTGATCTACGGCACGCAATTATATCTAGCAAAGAAATAACAAACATATACTGGAGTGTTAAGAAACACTTAACCCCTGTAATTAGTGTATGGGTATACTAAGTCTACATGCTTGATTGACCAGGCCAATCCTTTTGCCTGACGACCACTCAACACTGTTGCATATGCCCAAGGTAAAAAAACGTGTGATGGTCAACACCATCAACAATACAAACTACACTAGGACTATATGTGTAAGCCCACTACATCTATCTGACCAGGTTGTTACAATCAGTCAAACATACAGTCTATTTATATTTTTTTTTTGGTAGGGAGGGTGTGGAAGAGTTTTTTTTTCTTCTATATTTGGTTTTCCTAATGCTCTTAGACCTATACAACTGTAGATCTAAACAGATCTCAATAATAGGCCTAAAGACTACAATTAAAACTATGTTTCGGCACCATCTAAGGTTCAAGCTATAAATAGGTATTATTGATGCTCCCGCTGTTAACCTAATATCATTTACATCAAATGGATTAATCTAAAACAATAAATATTGATCTACAACGCTTCAGAGTCCAACTAACGCTTCAGATTCCAACTATTAACTAACAGCTATTATCAGTATAAATCCCTTGAAACCAGAACCAGAAGCGGTCTTTGGACTTTAAATTTAAAGTCTGATGATCAGCTGTTGGTCTGAAATTCATGAATACATACTTCTACCCACTATACAAGCCAGATTTTACTTTTGAAAAATTTACTTTAGTAACTAGTTACATATTTTACATTGACCCTCCCACACACACACTCTACAGTTGGTCGCACATACACAGACACTCATGCTACACAGATTAGTTAATTAGGCAGGGTTGGGTTAGGGCCCTAACCCTAACTAGTAACAAGAGTTTAAAACAATAAGGTATATACAAGGAAAAAAAATAATAGAGGTATGTTATTTAACAGTTTTGCAAAATTTTCATCAACACAAGGTATTTACAAGACATGTAGGTATCCAGATTCGGCCGAATATCATATTTTACTATTCGACAATATTTCAGCTCCGGCCAAATATTAAAAAGTACTATCCGGTGCACCCCTAGAAATAGACCATATGATGTATTCTTAGCAAGCCTTACATCTGATAACAGAATATATTTGTAAATGGAAAAAAAAAGATTACCTCGTTTCCATCGCCTCTGTTTCCTTCATCTATTTCAGCAGTTCCTTTCGTCCAGTATAATTTTTCATCCACTATAGGAAACATAAAGATGTTAAGAGGTGGCTTAGTAAAGCATTCTGGATTAAAATACAACTACATTCTTGATTCTGAAATAAAGAAATATCAATTTTAATATTTAAAAAAAAAAAAGATATGTTGTATGCATAGTTATTTGCTTGTTTCATAATCTAGAAATCTAGAACTTGTCCAAAAAAAACAACAAAAAAACAATTAATCAGTTTCAATAATAATACATTCTGAAGTGGATGTTGTCATCTGTGGAGAGCTGATGTGTTCCTCATGTTCGCCCAAGATCCTCTGACTTTTATAGCCTTGTGGGACCTGAAAGAAGGAAAAAATTTCAGAATAAAAAAAATAAATTTTGCACTAGTTTATTTTGTCTCTTAATTCAATCTTTAAAAATCAGATCAGCTCAAATCAGACTTAATGTTGGATACTGGTGCCTAAACTGTTTTAATATTATGTATTAATCCCATATTATGATTATTTACAAGCACATTTCAGTTTGAAGATTTGTCCAATGGCTACTTTTTTATACATTCTATAAGATGCAGATATTACATTTTGGATTAAAAACAAATCACAATTGTGAGTGGTCAAACTGTAATGTACCAGGTCATGGAGTCTCACATAATCTCAACAGATTGTGAGTGGTCAAACTGTAATGTACCAGGTCATGGAGTCTCACATAATCTCAACAGATTGTGAGTGGTCAAACTGTAATGTACCAGGTCATGGGAGTCTCTCATAATCTCAACAGATTGTGAGTGGTCCAACTGTAATGTACCAGGTCATGGAGTCTCACATAATCTCAACAGATAGTGAGTGGTCAAACTGTAATGTACCAGGTCATGGAGTCTCACATAATCTCAACAGATTGTGAGTGGTCAAACTGTAATGTACCAGGTCATGGAGTCTCACATAATCTCAACAGATTGTGAGTGGTCAAACTGTAATGTACCAGGTCATGGAGTCTCACATAATCTCAACAGATTGTGAGTGGTCAAACTGTAATGTACCAGGTCATGGAGTCTCACATAATCTCAACAGATTGTGAGTGGTCAAACTGTAATGTACCAGGTCATGGAGTCTCACATAATCTCAACAGATTGTGAGTGGTCAAACTGTAATGTACCAGGTCATGGAGTCTCACATAATCTCAACAGATTGTGAGTGGTCAAACTGTAATGTACCAGGTCATGGAGTCTCACATAATCTCAACAGATTGTGAGTGGTCAAACTGTAATGTACCAGGTCATGGAGTCTCACATAATCTCAACAGATAATGCCTTAGGCCTGGCAATACACTTATCAATCTAAACAATGGTTTTATATCCAACTTTTTTTTTAAAATCAACTTAAATACTACTAAAATCAAACATAAACTTTTCAAGAATGCACATCATTTAAGAGGAAAATGACAATGCTGTAAACATATAAGACAGACTCATGCCAAAGGGAAAGACAAAACAACTTAAATGCACCTTAAACGTAGGTCCATGTCCTGGTATGATAAAGTCAGCCATTTCCAATATGGTATATCTTGATTGCACCTGGAGATGTGGTCGCTCACTTTTTTTTAGCCAAAGGGAGGGGGAGAAAAGGTCACCTTCACAATAAAATAAATCCCCTGTGAAACACAAAATTGAAAAAACATTAAACATCAGTTTGAAAATAAACATGAGGCCCAATGGCTGAACAGTAAAGCCCTTGGCTTCCGAACCAGGGGGCCACAGAAACATATGACCTTTACATCATCTTGCGTTTGATTGCAAGGTTGGAAAGGGAACTTTAACCATACTTTTTAAAGCTGGATAGTACAATCCTTCAACATGATTTTCTGTGTCAAGCAGAAGGTTGTACTTTTCTTACACCACCTAACAACAACAACAAAAAAACAACTAACCAACCACTGCTAATACTCCAAGGTTAGCCTTCTTCACCACCACCGACACATCCTTTCCTGTATGACCAGGTGTTGGCCCTATTTCTACATCCTCATCTATGTTGAAAGGCATCCCCTGCAGGAAGAACAAATAAGAACTGCAGTATCAAGAATAAATAAAGAAAAGTTTATCCATAATGTGCAGTGACGCAGGGTAGCGCTCAGAAAGATATTTGTAAAAAAGTAAACATGAGATATTCACTTAACTGATGGCTTCTTCAAGCTATTTCAAGATTGAAATGATGTTTTTATTCAAACAAAATGATTTGTATTTTTATTTATTAAGAAATTAATTTGTTCTGATTTTTTATACTAAGTTCTATTTTTTTTTATACTAAGAAATTAGCACATAGAAAGGATCTGACATATACATTCATCATACTCTGTGTTGCCCCCGAACTTAAAGGAAAGGATAATGATGACATTCTAGGTAGTTCAGCACGCAAAGATATTTAAAGAAATTAAACATTGTATGCAATTATTAATGACAAATGAAAAGTAGTTGATAAAACAAGCCTTTATTTACTAACAAATGAATGAAATAGGGAAAAATTACTTAGCTATATTTAAACAGTCAGTGTAACAATGAAGTTTTCTATTTCTTATTTTGTTTTACACAAAAATAACTCAAGGATATCAAAAGTAAACATCATCAATACAAATACATAAACATGTTCAAAACGCAAGCCAGTCAACAAACAAAACTTCAACTTCAGCATGTCAAAAACTAAAAATGTCTAAATCAGGCTCAGTGGCGTAGCTACCAATGTGCGGGTGGTGCGGGCCGCACAGGGCACCAAGTGGAGAGGGGCACCAAAATTCTCCAAGTGTGTATTAATTTCCGTGAGATTTTCAGTAAAAACGACTAATTGTATGGACACGAACAAACATAAACTACTGTATTTTAAACACGAACTAACGATTTATCAACTAGTCATGTCGCTATTTTGTTTCATCTCCTTGACTATTTCTTCCATACAATGTAGGCTATAGAACAGTTTGAATCTAATTTACTAGATTTATTTCGGACACACGGTACATGTTGTTACTACACTGATCGATGCTTTGTAATATAAAAAAGAAGAAGATAGGCCAACCTTTTTTTACTTCATTGTTTAGTCCATTGGTTTAATCTAGATATTGAGTTTACACATATATTTCTAAACTCTAGCTCTAAACAATTGTTTTAGTTTATTCATTTCTTTATGACTCTTTATAGTTTAATTTTGGAAATAATTCTATTGTAATGTCAATATTTTAAAATAAGCTAACCTTTGTTTTCTACGAGGTTTTTTTTAAACTAACTAATTAATTGTAATACTGTAACGAAAACAAAATGATGAACAATGCTCAAGACTGACTAGTCTGGCTGGTGCCTCAAAACCTTTTAAGCTCAGCGCCTCAAAACCTTTTAAGCTCAGACGGAGAAATTGGCATCTCTGGTTCTGTCCGGTCTGGGTAGACTATAAGGGCCCCATACCCAGATCTATCAGGGTCCCTCATTACCGACCCATCGGTATAACAGAAAATAGCATCTGATGGGTAGGACTTTAGTGTAGATGATGCCAAGTTTTGGAGTATGGCAGGTGTTAATCTCCTCTTGGTGGCTCCCTCTTGCCCTAAAAGGGACATGCTTCTTTGTGGGGCCGGCTTCTCCTCAACGGAGGGCAAGTACTAATTATTCTAATTGGGATTCTCTCAGTGGAGAGCCCAGCTGATTTAGACAAATTGGCCGCAATGTGGAGGAACAATCGCATTTTATGCGGTTCCTCTCTCTCCACTGTCGCACTAATATTGAGGTGGGTAGCCTAGAGTCGCCCCTTTTATAGCGCTCGTAGGCCGTAAGTACCGCCCTCTCCCTCCTTAAATGTAAAGGGGCCACGTTTGTTAAGATTTCAGCAGCGTTTGTTGGGCTTGTCCGAAAGGTGCCACAAATGAACCTTGTACTCGGTCGAGTGATTCGAGGGCAGTTTTACTAGAATATACTTGAGCTGTACTCAATTTGTGATCTGACTGCCCCTAAGTACAATGTGCGTAGCATGTAAGCTTTGGCACCCCACTTTGTGCTGGCCAGCTTTCTTAGTAACGCTAACTTCTCCGAGGCTTTTCTTTCAACTTCCTGGATGTGCTGGAGCGTTGACAACTTTCTATCCAGGGTTACCCTTAGATATTTTGGCGTGTTTTCACGTTGGAGTCGCAGCCCACCGAGTTGAAGCTCGAATAGAGCCTTAAGAATGTCGATCCCTAGGCTGAACAGGGACCAGGTCGTTTTGGCAACGTTTATCTGAATCTGTCATTTGTCGCAATACAAGGAGATGGTTTGGAGGTCTGCTTGTAATGCCGCCTGTATTTGGTCAGCTTTCTTGCCGGTTGACCAGAGGACAATGTGATCCGCATAAATCAGTTTCTTTGACCGCAGTGAGGTGCGTTTCTTAAATTTCTTAAGTCTAAAGAAGCATCGAGACAATTTCAAGTCACATCATTGCCAGAGTCCACCGACTATAGGCAAGCTGTTAATGGGTATGAATTAACTGAACAATTAAAAGCAACAAAGCAAGATGAGACGGTTGTCATTGAATTAAAAAAAAATGATGAGGCCGACATCGTGAAAAGAAGAAAATAATTCAATACCGCAGGTTCTAGAGACTAAAGGACAGCACACAAGTATGTCCTCAAAAATTCATACTGAAGAAGCTGAACCATCAGACAGTGTAAACAATACAGAAATAAACTCTAGACTGAACGACATTGGAGATTGGCCTGATGTCATCATAGATAATATTCGCATACACCTTGTCACTCAAGGATCTGAAAAAGTTCAGCGTATGGACAGTCAATTCAGAGAGGCGTATAAACATCAAGAATCTGCAAAAGGAAAGGCTAGAAAGCTTTCAAAGGCTTGGTTTTTCCAGCAAATGTCAAACGGCAAGAAAGTTCTTAAAAAGTGGACGTGTTATTCGCAAAAAAAAAAAAAAAAGAATATTTATTTTGCTTCCCCTGCACACTTTTTTCAACAAGATCAAGTACCAAATCTTCATTTAAATCCAAAGATGGATTCAATGAGTGGTGGAGGTTATCCCCAAAAATAGAAAAACATGAGACCAGCAGAGCTCACATTCAGTCATCACTTGCTTGGAGGGAACTTGAAGTTCACTTGAGAGTAGGGAACAATATTGACAACAAGGCCCAAGATTTGATTATACAAGAGACAAAAACCTGGAGAGTTAGTAAAATTACTATCAAAGTACGATCCTCTCTTGAGGGAGCATGTGCTTCGAACTAATCTTTGTCCCAGACCGAATACATACATGTCTCCACAAATACAAAATGAATTTATTACAATATTGGGGGATCACGCTAAAAAACAAATCATACAGCAAGTAAAACAAGCCAAATATTTCTCTATTATTTTTGACAGTACACCTGACATCTCAAAGCTGGATCGAATTTCCCAAATTTTACGGTATGTTGTCATGGACAATGATGGGGTGCAGGTTCGTGAGTCTTTTGTTGACTTCATCGACACAAAGGACACGCATGCTGCTGGAATCGCTGAGATGATTCTAGAGAAATTGCGTTTGGATGGCTTAGACATAATGGACTGCAGGGGTCAAGGCTATGATAATGCTGCGGTCATGAAAGGTCATTAAGGTCATGAAAGAATTAACAACATTTGATTAATGAATACATATTATTTTGAAAAAAAAGTAAGGTTTTGCAATGTTATTAATTAGTTAGTTGTTTTTTTATTGGGGAGGGGGGCATCAAGATGAGGTACCGCACCAGGCATCATATACTCTAGCTACGCCACTGATCAGGCTACATTGTAATGCCATGGTATAGCAGAAGAGGAATTTAAATGGAATGTGATGAGTAGGATAGTTCGATTCTGTTTGAGAATTGCCTTAAGATTTGAGAACATTTATGAATGTTTGAGTGTTTAAGAATAAATTTGTAGAATAATCACATTTTCTGTCTACATTAAGATGTCTGTCCAATCTTCCCATAGAAAAGTTACATTTAAGACCTGATTAGAATAATCTCCGAGTTTGACAAAGAGCTCTTCAAATGGCCCAGCGACTGATGAACTTTTACTTCACCAGCTATATGGATATTAAGATAGCAAAGGGAAGCTTCGCTAGTTGCATTATTATGTCTACAAAATCTTTATCTATGCAACTACTGCAATCGTAGGGGAGCAATACAAAGAATTTAAACTGTGTCTGCACAAAACACTAAAAACAAACAAAAAATATTAGTCTGTAGATACCTCTTTCAACTCATGCAGTAAGTACTGATCATGTCGACAAATATCATAGCCTACACATTGGACAGCTCTAGAGAAGAGGTTGAGGTTGCCAATCTGTTCTATGTGTCCATTTAAGCAAACATAACATAGTGGATATCTTCAGGTTTCAAACCCTGGTCACTCAAAGCTGCAGAGCATACACAGATTTTAAATAGTAAAAAAAGATCTTAACTCTTATTTTATGTAAGTCAGATCTTATGTATGTGAATTATGTTGGAGAAAGTTATTTTAGGTTGTCAAAATGCAGGCCAGATGACTAGTCGCAAGAAAATGATGTACTGGAACTGTCTCATGAATGGCTTGGCCTCAAAGAGAAGAGTACTTGTCTTAAACTAAAGAGTACTTGGCCTAAAAAGAAAAGGGTACTTGGCGTCAAAGACAAATGCACTTGACCTTAAAGAAAAAAAAGTATGTGGCCTCAAAGGGAAGAGTACAGTATTTAAATGTTTTAAAGTAGTAACAATATGAAGACAAATATAAATTGTGTCTAAAAATCTGTTTTAGTTAAAAAAAAAAAACATTATTTGTACTGTGGCAAGTGTTTTGAAGTTGATTCCTTCTCATGGTGCCCTATTGACTACTGATAAAACCATAAACAATGTATGGTCATGTTACAACATCATTTGTCCTTCATCTGGTGAATTACAAAGTGGGAAAGAATCGAGCAAGGAGTGGACAGAACTGACTCTGTGACTGTCATTCTGAGTGCAGAGAGGGATGCAAGCAACTAGTAGACAGAAGAGATGGCTGCCTAGTTATTTTGGTATGTGTTTTAGAATGTCACCACTATGGTCCAAAGTTAGAACCAGACTGCTTCTATCCCTGCAAGAGGTTTTGGCTAGGACAGTATTTCTCAAACTGTGGGGAGTGACAATTTGAAAAAATGTGAAAGGGGGGCGGAAGAAAAACAGCGAGTCAATGAACATTTAATACCGATACATAAATTTGGATTCTATACATATTGTAAATATTTATGATAAATAAAATCAGAATATTGTTTTATAATAATATGTCTTCTTTTTCATTACATTCTAAAAGCCTTCATTGTAAAAGCCTACAGGGCTAAAAAATTCTCCAGCCAACTTAAGGCGGCACAAATGAAATTCTTATTGTTTTCAACCAGCAAATATTTGAGAAATACTTGGTTTGGAGATGAAAACTGATCTTAAAGGCTAAGCAAGAATTCTAGTGTGACCCACAGTCCCAAGAAGAAATAGGTAGGGTACCTAACTTTAGTTGGGAAAAGTAAAGGCAGTTGGTCATTGTGCTGGCCCCATAATCATCTGCACAATAGATTGCAAGGTTCAAAACAGGAACTAGTGAAAGATTAAAGCATGTTAATCATTTGTTCCTGAATTATGGTCTAATACTTTAAGTGCCTTTCTTTCTGAGAAATAGTTCAAATAGACATAAAATATCTGTCTGAATTAGCCAAAATGAAAAACTAAACATCTGTAAAAATGTTAAGAAATGCATGAGTCCAGGTATCAGTATTATATAAGAAAAGATTTTACTGGATGAAAGACAGATTTATAGACAATTAGCAATACAAAGCTATTTAGATGGAAAATATTGGATCTAAGCAATCCTACATGTATTCAGTAGGTGACCAAAGAAGTTCGGATACAAATCTAGTCTGGCCTATATAAAGTTCGGATACAAATCTAGTCTGGCCTATATAAGGTTCAGATACAAATCTATTCACAAAGATGTGCAGATCATCTAGAGGTAAATATATCCTAAAAAAGGGAAAATAAAAAATGAAAGTAAAATTAAAGTTTACCTTTGAGAAGTAAGTCCCTTTCCCCAAGGGTTCCCGGTATTAACAATAATGTTGCGGTGGGGACCTTTTAGTAGTGTGATGGTGCTACATGATCTAACAGTTCCTTCAAAGTAAACGATATATTAATATCATTGTAGACTTTCAAAAAAAAATATGTATACAGCAAATTTCATAATATTAAAGTAGGAGAATAAATTGGTCTAAAATTTTATAAATCAAAGGAATATTTTCTTATTCATTGGTTGTTTTTTTTTATATTTTTTTTAAATGTTGCTCTAGTATAAAAAAAAATATGTGTTACCACATCTTTTCAAATTGAATCAAATTATGAACTTTATTTATGATGAAGCCTTTTAAAAGTAGATTATAGAATACAATAGCACTAATTATCAATAATAACACCATTTGTATGCAATTATAATGATTTGACATCTAGCTTAATTACAATAGCTTATGTGAAGATTTGGGGGGGGGGGGGGGGGTAAAAGGGAAAGAGGGGGGGGGGGGTCAAATCAAACCCAGAATAAATCATTGAAGTCATTATATCACATATAGATCTTGCAGTTAGATCTAGATCAACTAGGACAGAGAGAGAGAGAGAGAGAATATGTAAGGATAGATAACTGCCAACTTATTGAGCTGAGAAGCCATGGTCCTTAAATTAAAAGTTTTACCATCTATTGGCAAATACAGAATAGGTTTTAAAAAACAAAAAAAACAGAACCTTTAAAGCCCAGGGTCTCAGTAATATTTAAACATTAAAAAAATGTCAATGGGTTAAAAGTTATAAATGATTAATACCATTAAGTCCTTAAGTATTCTTGAATTAAAAAAAAAATATTTCAAGAAAACAAAGAAAAAAAATAAAGTCTATACCTTGTGAGTCCAGCTGGGTGTAACCTTCTGTTAGAACAATAATGTCAAACATTTTACAGTATTTCTATATTCATTTATACAGAATGATTTTAAAGTCAACAAGCTGATTCAAAGATCTGTAGGTAGAGAAAACAAAACGTTAATAAATAACAGCCATTTCATAACAAAAACATTTTAGACCAGTCACTTGCAGAGTAAGACTCAGCCAAAAATTGGAGTATACGTTAAAAATTATTTGAGTAGTTTATGCTATTTGGACACCTACAGGCCAAAATTTCAAAGTTTGACTTTGACAGCGCATTATTTGATAATTGTTCGACATAGAAACGAAAATGAAGTATCAAAATGTTCTTTAATTTAAGAAGAAAAGGTTGTCTACTTATTTGTGTACCCCTATCCTATATTTTTTTATTATATTTAAGGTCAAAGAGACCATGTGTCATTATTTAATTCCGACAGATTTGTCACAGTTTATTTGATTTCGGACAACATAATTTATTTCAGGCTTCAATAAACTCAGATTTTAATTTTATATTAATATTAACTAAATTCTAAGATACCCCATGCATTTCCCAAACGACAATATAGATTTATTTTTAATTTTAAAGTAGTTTTGTCATACTAAAATCAGTTTATATTGTATGACTGAATAGAGTTAAATAATGAAGATTGTAGCCTATATTAATTTGTAGTTTATTTTATGTTTGCATGTTTTATTGAGAGCTTTACTTTAGTTTGGACTTTTTATTTTATGTTGTGTGTATTAATTTTTCACTATTCTTATTAATATATAATTTCAAATTAGGTTTCGTTTTTTTTTTATTTTTTTGTTTTGTGGTTTCTAAGCATGAACATGCTATTAATATTATTTACTTTCACCAAAAGTAAAAAAAAAAAAATTAAAGAAAAAAAAAAAACAAAGATTTTTTTACAGGCTTAGAAAGATTTATATACAGCTGTATTCAAATTTATATATTTACAATTTCAATATTATTCACAATTGGTGAAAATAAATAAAAATAAAATTAAAGTGACCATCTTTAACTTTTTAACAATAATATCACAATAACAATAATTTAGAATGCTATAATTTTTTTTTAAAAGCATGAAATAATGAAAGTATTTAATATAGAAATGTAAAGAGTTATGTATGATAACATTTTTTTTTAAAGTTTAATGTGAACTAACGGTATTGATCGGGGCAACAGGCAGAACACAGAAGGTTGAATTTTTCTAATCCTTCTTCTGCATTCTGAGGGACTGTTGTGCAACAAGTGTGCCACCACTGATCGCATTGTTCACATAGAACCTAAAGAGTGCCTTTGTTTCTTGTAAGGTAACCAGCAGGACAATCTTCATTTGTTTACACAGAACCTAAAGAGTGCCTTTGTTTCTTGTAAGGCAACCAGCAGGACAATCTTCATTTGTTTATATAGAACCTAAAGAGTGCCTTTGTTTCTTGTAAGACAACCAGCAGGACAATCTTCATTTGTTTACATAGAACCTAAAGAGTGCCTTTGTTTCTTGTAAGGCAACCAGCAGGACAATCTTCATTTGTTTACATAGAACCTAAAGAGTGCCTTTGTTTCTTGTAAGGCAACCAGCAGGACAATCTTCATTCCCTACTCAACAAGGCTGTCAGAAACTTTCATTGTCACATTTTTTCTGTTTAGCCTCCTTCAGTTTCTCTACCTCAGAGTCATCATTCCTGTCTTCATTTGTCTTTCTTCTTGGCAAAACTTTTTTCTCCTTTTTCTTCCTTGCATCACCATCTTTCTTCAATTGTCTCACTACCTTCTTCTTTTCTCTCAAGACTTTTCTTTGCAGTGCATCTTCATCTTTTTTCTTTTTGTCTCATCTTTGCTACCTTCCTACATATTTTAATCTTTTCTTGCTCATCTTTTTCTGTAATCTTGCGCTTAAAGGCTTGCCAAAATTCCTTGCTGCTTACAAGAATTGGGAGAGTTGGGGTTAATTTTTTTGGTTTAGCACTACTTTTGTCCTTGCTCTTAAAGGAGGGTATCTTTAAAATGAGAGAGGGAAAGAGAGGGAAAGTTCACTAAATTTTTCAAATATAATTTTGTCATGAGGTTTGGAAAACTCTGTGTTAGGAGATTAGCCAATATTGAAAAAAACTTCCATATGAGGTGGAAGGTAAAGGTGAATCAGGTGATGTTGCTGGTAGAGTTGAGGAACAAGAGCCAGATGGAAGAGGTGGTTTAGCATGGGAGGTTGAAGGAAGATGTAGAATATCATTGGAAAAGGAAGCAAAAGGTGAGACATCATGAGTGATGGCAGGACTGTGGGAGGCAGAATCAAGAGTTAAGACATCGTGGGAGGTGGGAGAAATAGGTAGGGCATCGTGGAGTGGGGAAGCAAGAGGTGAGACATCACAGGAGGTGGAAGAAAGAGTTTGCACAGCCAGTGAGGCAGATGACGATGTTTGTGGTCTGTACAGTAAACTGGGAGCTAACTTTCCAGCCTTGATTTAACTGTTTCTGGACTGAAAGGGTATATCCCTGCAGCCATAAAGCCTTGCTTGACTAACTCAATTTGAGCACATTTTTCCCATGTAGGCTTAAAAACCTTAGCAAATGTTTCTAAGGACACACAATCACTAGTTGATGCCATGTGCTATCTTAATGCATCCTTCCAAGCATTCTTAATGGCAGCAAAAAATGCCTGATCAAGGAGCTGCAAAAGGTGGCGCCTTCGACATAGAAAGCCTTAGCTCTGACCAGGTCGCGCCTACGTCATCACTGGTCAGAGGCCAAGGTTATGCGTCACTGATTGATGCGTGTGTACGTAACCACTCAGTCCACTGTGTTGCTGTGTAGTTTACATAGACAGAAAGATTTCTTTTGAAACAAATAGAATCTTCATCTAAATATGATTTAGACTTTTCAAAATATTCATCATGGATTAAAACTCTAGATCTACATGGTGAACAAATGTCTCGTTTTGTAAAGGATCTAGATCTAGCACTACTAGTAACTAGCAGATATGCTTTCCGATTACCAAAAGATGATGAATGGTGGCTTAGAAAGAAAAAAAGGCCAGCTGTAATACCTTTGGCTTAGTAGAAGGATTAGATCTACGTACCATTAAAGGAGTACTCTAAAGTAAGTAAATATTTCTAGATCCAGCATATTAACATTATACATAATTAATTGACTTTTATGCTTTTGATGATTAACATGATAATCATTATATAAAGTCAAAGTGGGTAGATCTAGAAATCTAGGCCTAGCCTAGGCATTGAATACTTCATCTAGGCTAGGACAATGTAGATCTAATTGTAAATCTATTCATTTAATAACGATTCTGTCAATAATTATAGAGTCTAGATCTAGTTTATATACCAATAGCATAGTATAGTCCGTATATTATATAGAAGTACAAATAGACAGGTAGTAACTTATAGATTTATAATAGATAGAGATACATATATATATTTTATATAGATATATATATATTATATATATATAACCAGTAGAAGTACAGATCTATAATCTATTGTAGTCTTACTAGTATTCTATAGTTACATAGACTCATTCTATTAGACTGTTAGACAGTTACTATTAGATCTGTCATATTTTATACCTCGGTATATACCAAATTATTCTAGTAAATGTTAGATGTTATATATAGGCCTAATATATACATTTTATTTTATATTTTATACAGTTTGCATTTCATTTCAAAAAAATTAATTGTAAACTTTCAGATCTGCCATTAACATTTTCAAGACAAAGTATCATGGACAGTATTGAAGGATTACGTACTATAAAGGAATACTCTAAAGTAAGTAATAATTATTACTAGCATCTAACATATAATATTAGTATTATAAATAATTTAAATTTTTTATGCTTTTGATGATCAACAAGACTATAAAAAGAGGCTATTGCTAGGAAGTAAATACTACTTTAGGCTAGAACTATGTAAATCTATTAATTTAATAACGATTCTATCAATAGATATTCTAGTAAATGTTTGATATTATTATATTATATACAGTATTTATTTACAGTTTGCATTTCATCTAAAAAATATTAATAGTAAACTTTATTTAACTTTCAGATCTGCCGTTAACATTTTGAAGACGATGAAGTATTGTGGACTAGCTACTACACATGAAAGAGTAGAGAGTGCATTAAAAAAAGTGTTAAGTCTCAGGAAGTCGCAGGATGGCTGCCTGGTCTTGTGGTTTGCGCGCTGGACTGTTGTTTGGATTTATCGATGTCTCTGGTTCAAACCCTGCCCGCTCCCATCCCCTGTCGTCAACTCTGAAGGAACATCCGAAACATGTCAAATATATAAGGATACAATAGTAAAAAAAACATATCAGTGATTTCAGTGAATTTCAAGATAGTGTAAGAAATATAAATGTGTCTTCGTGTTGGATGTTCTTTGTCAAGAGGAGTGTATGATTTATGTACATTGTAAAGGTTCTGGTCCAGTTAAGGTAGTATATATATATTCCATTGTTCTTGGTACATCTCTTTGATGTTTTTTTTTTAAACAAACAGAAGTATTTGGTAAAGGTGATAAGCTACTTCTTAAAACTGTATCCTACATTTATGAAATTACTAATTTGTTAGAACTCATAGAACAATATTCTACAAAACATTTTACCAACAATACTAACAGTTTTTAAATGCTATTAAAGAAAACAGGACTAAATAAGAAGACCATGTCACTTTTTATGGACTATCTAAATTAAGTATTGTCTACCCACATCCTGCAGATTCCTGCTTATATAAGTTATTGACCATGTACACTACATATATTTAAAGGTTTAAGATACAGTGGGATAAATCAAAAAGATGAAAATATTTCTTTTATCTTTCCTAATTTTAATGATTCATCAAAACATCATAAAGGTTCTCTGTAAGTCTAACTGTTAGATGTTATATTATGGGTAATTATCTTGTTTTTTGAAGTAACTTGTGTAATCTATAAGATAAGATATGTTGCTGGTTATTGTGTTCATGTGGTTCTAAAGAAATTTAATGACTGCATGACTGGGGATGGGAGCGGCCAGGGTTTGAACTTGGGACCATCAATAAATCTAAGCGACAGTCCGGAGCGCAAGCCGCTCTACCAGGCAGCCATCCATGTATATATAATATATAATTTAAATAACATTAACATTATATGAGCAAACCGCTTGAACAGGCAGCCATCCATATATTTAAATCACATTAACATTATATGTAATCATTGTATTTTTAAAATGTGTATTGTAAATTATTGAAATTTTTTTGTCTCCATATGTTCATTAAGCAATTGCAATAAAAACTTAACTCATTAAAGTGGTATCCTTTGTCTGCTATATAACACCACACATTTGTTTTCATGTTGTGTTATTTCTGTTGTGATGCTTGTTATCATTAGTGTGTACATTAAGTTGTAAAGCAACTGATCAATTTTATATTCTAATAACATATGTAGGTGTAATACTGTTTATAGAAAATTCATAACATACATGACTACACGTTAATGAGTTACAGACTATATCACTTAGCCTAAGCACTAATGCAAACATTCAGCCAGGTGTGCTACAGTTCAGTTTACAACACACTACAGTTTACAACACACACAAAGCAGTCTTCAATCACTTAGTGTGTATATTAAGTAAATACATAAAGTCTAGACCTAGTAATTAGTCTACTTTAATAATACGTCTGTTTATAGTTATGAGCATCTAAGTCTAGACCTAGTAATTTGTCTACTTTAATAATACGTCTGTTTATAGTTATGAGGACAACAACTACATGTTGGTTGTGTTACATTTTACAACACTTCGCCTAAGCGCTAATGCTAACACAATCACTTAGTGTGTATATTAAGTAAATACATAAAGTCTAGATCCAGTGATTAGTCTAGTTTAATAATACGTCTGTGTATAGTCATCAGGACAACTACACGTTGGCTGTGTTACAGTTTACAACACTTCGCCTAAGCGCTAACACACAGCCAGGCTCTGGTTACGATCAGAAACAATGGTCGCTGACCTACTACGTCACAAACCAGCCTTACGGCCTGGGGTCACGGAGGTCACGCATCAGGTGACTGGCTTGGGGAAGAGGACAATTCAAAATGATTTGGTAATCAAAACAAAGTTGGGATGTTTCAATGAGGGAAGTGTGAGAGGTGTACAGCCCATCAATAATCAGAAGAATGGGTTTGGGGAGATGGCTAGCTAATGGGATGAAGGTATCATGGAGCGAGGAGTAAAAAATGGGTGCCATTGGAAGAAATTTGAATCGGTGCTTCTGGAAAACCTTCTAAAAGATTTTTGGTTGGTATATATTTGTAAGGATAAAATTATCTTATAAATAGATAGACTATATTTGATAAATATTTATTCAATTCAATTCTATTTAAAATAATCTGGAGTTAAATCTAAAAATTGAATTTAGAATCTGTAGTCTAGAATTAATTGATCTAGTCTATAATCAAAAAGAATTGTTTAAAAAATAAAAAGCAAAGAAGAGTGAAAGAAATATTATAGGCTAAGACTAGATTAGAAATAGGAAAAAAAATTATTTAGTAAATAAAAAAATCTCATAGACTATCAAAAGAAAATAGACTAAGTCTGGTCCATAGAAGCATAAAAAAAAAATTAATTTTGGCTATTTTTTTTTGGTCATTTTTATTCTTGGAGAGTTGTCCGAAATAAATTTTCCATCGCTTTTTAAAATCTGAATCCCAACACCCCTTTAAGATTTTAATGACACATCTTTGAAGCACAGTCAATGTAACAAGTGATGCTCTGTCTATAAATGAAGCACAGTCAATGTAACAAGTGATGCTTGTCTATAAATGAAGCACAGTCAATGTAACAAGTGATGCTCTGTCTATAAATGAAGCACAGTCAATGTAACAAGTGATGCTCTGTCTATAAATGAAGCACAGTCAATGTAACAAGTGACGCTCTGTCTATAAATGAAGCACAGTCAATGTAACAAGTGATGCTCTGTCTATAAATGAAGCACAGTCAATGTAACAAGTGATGCTCTGTCTATAAATGAAGCACAGTCAATGTAACAAGTGACGCTCTGTCTATAAATGAACGTAATTATCAATTTTGAAAGTGCACAACATTTAACAGGAACCAAAAAAAACTTTTAATCCGGAAGCTAGCTAAGTTTATCCAGGTGACAGAAATAAAAATGGCTTACCATGCAACTTTAACTATACTGTCTGGAAAATATTGAAAACGAACGAAAGTGACATAGAATTGATTGAAAATGGACATGCACAGTGCACAAACCCTCACTTTTGCAAATAAATCACATCAAAATGAGGTAAAATCAACAACACTTCAACTTGTCCAAATTCATGTAATGTCCGGAATAAATAAACTACTCTATCTAAAGTTCAATAAGCACTACTAGATTTAAATATTGTAACATCTGTCTATATTTAGACACAAATAAATACTCTGCACAATGCATCATTGAGAACTCAAAGAGCTTGAGAAGTCATGGCTCCAAATAATGTGTAAAGTAACTAATGACTAATAAATCACAGCCAATACTGTACCACTGACAACATGTAACAATGAATGTACAAATGCTTCAAAGTAGATAACCATACTGATGTACCAAACTCTACTGGCCTCTCCACCTCATCCCAGGCTCGAACTGGATTCAACTGTTCTGTACCACCTTCACACTGGACTCACTGTACTGAACTTGACTTTGTCTCGTACTTGTGAAGTGTCCTCACTTTGAATCCAAACCATTTTGACTGTCACCTTCTCTCTTTACAAAGGTTCCCTGAAAGCCTTCTCAAAACCGATAGAGCTTCACTTGTCCTTTCTGGATGTCACCTAACCCATCCTATGTGACTGGCCTCAGTACTGTTTACAACACAAATCTATGTTGAATAGTTGCCAAGCACTCGCCACTGTTATCTGTGTCAGCTGATTACACACACACAATTCCCCTATCTGCATTGCCTCCACAGTTATAACAATATCAAGACTTCAAAATTAGATCTCTAGGCTAAAAGCATGTATACTATATAATATATATCATATATATATATCTAAAAAGACACTTCCTGGCATTGACGCCTTGATCTTAATATTTTTTTTTTCTTTTGCTTTAGAGGGAGATACTACTGACACCGTCAAGCCAGTAAACTTGTGACCTGATTACTGAAGCAATAGACAGCGTGGCGCTGCCACTTGCGTAACATTCTTTAAAAGGGTCCTTCGATGGGAAGTTTTACCACCTGATTGTGCATATCTAGCCCTGTTTACTAATACTTTGATATATAATTACTAAATTAGATAGACTTATATTAAGTTATTAGTTAATTTATATCATATCTAGATCTATACACAAAAACTTCAAAAATCACTCACTCGGTGTCAGTCGCTCACTGCACTATCACTAAGTCTAAACCCCTGCTCTAGTCACGCCTAGTGTCACTGGCCTGGGCGTGACTGGGACACTGTCACTGGTCCTAATAACTAGAGTATAACTAGACTAGTAACTTATTATTTAACTATTATTATATTATAAGTACTAAGACTACTAAGACTAAGTTTTAAGTAGACTCTACTGTAGTCGAGTATTAATTAACTGACTGAGTATAAGTATAGATCATTAGAATATTAGATCTTTGATCTAGACTAGATTTCTGATTGATTTAGTCTTTTGACTTTTGACTCTTTTTTTATTTTTAGAATAGTCGATAGATCGATCTAGTATCTACTACTACTACTTACTACTAGGATCTACATTTGGAATCAATGATTCAATCTCGACTATCTTAGACGCCTTAGTAGACTTAGACTAAGTTAGAGTTAGAGTAGACGCCTTAGTCTAGTCTAAGTAGCCTTAGCCTTAGTACATTTACAATACATTAGAATGATTAGTAGGCCTACCTCCTAGACTAGCTAGCTCTAGCTGATTAGTTTTAGTTACCGCTGATTCTATTTTGGCTAAGATCTAAATCTAGACTGGGATCTAGAGTAATTCACCAAATTGGAACACTGATGTTTTTGAGCATAAATGGAACAGCTCGCCGTTTTTTCGTTCATTTGCCTTTTTGTCTTTACTTGTTGCAGAACTTCCGGTATGCTACAGCGCATGTTCCATTTTTCAACACATATCTCACATACTTTTTCGTTTTTCTTCAATGTTGAAGTACCAATAAGAGTTCAAAGTGAACAGGTATGTTTTTTGTTTTTTTTTACCTAGTCGGGATAAACTCAACCAGGTCAAGTGTTAAGGATATTGCTATGGACTATGAAGCATCAGCTAATTAGAACTGGTATAATAGGATTATAAATAGGTGTAGAAATACATGTAATTCATGGTCAATGCTGTCTATTTAACCTAAGATTTTTTAAGAGGGGGTGTTCCATTATGTTTACGATTGTCGATTAGTAACAAAATTGAAACACTATAATTTAATGTAGACATCTAGTCTATATTTATAATAGAATTTTATGTGACTAATGTTTGTTTGTTTTTTTTATTCTAGACTCGTCCAACTATTAGATTCTAGATCTAGACTAAATCTAGATTTCTAGACCTAGATCTATCATGTCTTCAAAGAAATCAACACCTACACGTTACATACGTCATGACATAGATGTAATAAAGGCAGCTTTGGAAGATATTCAAAGTAAAGGAATGTCCTTAAGAGAAGCAGCCAAATTTCACAATTTACCTGTTACCACTCTTCACAATAAGCTGAAAGGGAAGAATCCCCTTCTTTCTAAAAAGACACTTTTAACTGTGGATGAAGAGAACAAACTAGCCAAATGGCTTATAGAACTTGCCAAATATGGCTTTGGCAAAAGTAATAATGAGGTTTTAGAGACTGTACGGGCCATCATTGCTGCCAGAAAGGATAGCACTCAAAGTCAAGAACAGATAAAGCTACCAACCAGACAGTGGTTGTTTAGATTTTTCGGCAGGCATCCAGAACTATCTTCAAGAGCCCCAATGTCCCTTGGGAAGGAGAGAGCTTTAGTTTCACCTGAGGCAGTAAGCTTATGGTTCACTAAATTTGAAAAAGCCATCAATTCTGTTGACCCTACCATTTTAATAAGTCCCAACAGAATATTTAACGCTGACGAGAGTGGTTTTGGTTTTGACAAAAAAAACCGTAAGGTTGTAGCTTTTAAAGGCAGCAAACACATTTACAAAGTCACATCCAACACTAAAACTCAGGTTACTGTTCTTGCATGCTGTAGCGCTGCAGGACACTATATCCCTCCTCTCCTCATTTACCCGTATAAAAGGATTCCTCAAAAAAATGTTCTTGAAAACTTCCCCGAAGCTCTTCTTCAAATTTCAGAAACTGGATGGATCACAGCAGCCATCTTTTATACATGGATAAAGGATATCTTCATTCCAGCAACAAGCTATCTACCTAAACCAGTTTTACTTATAGTAGATGGCCATACAAGTCATACGTCACTTTTGGAAACGTCTATCATTTGTTCCCAAAATGGTATCATGTTGTATTGCCTGTTGCCACATGCCAGCCATGTAATACAGCCTCTTGACCAGGCTTTTTTCGGGGCTATAAAGTCAGCTTGGTCAGATGCCCTCTCAAAACATGCTGCTTCAAAAGGTGAAGGTATTAACCTTGAGTCCTTCGCTAGTGTGTTTAAGCCAGTGTGGAACAAGGTGGCAACAACTGACATTGCATGTAAAAGTTTTAAAGCTGCTGGAATTTTTCCTTTTAATCCAAACAAGATAATATCATCAAAAAAACTATGGCCCAGTAAAGCATATTCATCTGAGGAAACTGGAGATGTCCAACCTGAAACCTCTTCATCATCTGATCCAACCAGGGCTTCCTCATCTGCATTAGCAAAGAAATCTTCCATATCTCAATCACCTTGCACACCACCATTCCAAATTGAAAACTCTGATTGTTCATTTCATCTGGATGACTGTATGTCAACGTTTCAACAGAATTCTTGTACATTCCAAGCCCAACCAGAAACCTCTACATCCTCTGATCCAACCGAGGCTTCCTCATCTGCATTAGCAAAGAAATCTTCCATGTCTCAATCACCTTGCTCACCACCATTCCAAATTGATAACTCTGATTCCTCATTTCATCTGGATGACTGTATGTCAACGTTTCAACAGAATTCTTGTACATTCCAAGCCCAACCTGAAACTTCTACATCCTCTGATCCAACCGAGGCTTCCTCATCTGCATTAACAAAGAAATCTTCCATGTCTCAATCACCTTGCTCACCACCATTCCAAATTGATAACTCTGATTCCTCATTTCATCTGGATGACTGTATGTCAACGTTTCAACAGAATTCTTGTACATTCCAAGCCCAACCTGAAACTTCTACATCCTCTGATCCAACCGAGGCTTCCTCATCTGCATTAACAAAGAAATCTTCCATGTCTCAATCACCTTGCTCACCACCATTCCAAATTGATAACTCTGATTCCTCATTTCATCTGGATGACTCAACATCTAGATCTAAATTTCAACAGAATTCCTCTACATTTGGAGCTCAAACAAAAGCTTCTACATCAGCTGATCCAACAGAGGCTTCTACATCTTGCACATCATCCAAATCACATATCTTTTCAAAATCTACTGAATCACAAATAACACCAGAGATCTCTAACCCCACTGTTGTAAATTTAAATGTCCAACAAATAATAGCATTAAAAGAACATTCTTACTTTATATTTGATGAGATGACAAAAGCAGAACTAACAATGTTTTTCTCCAGATTAGCCATCCCCCAAAATGAGACATTCCCTGACCGCTTCAATGAAGAGAAATTTCAGCGCTTCCAAACTTTAACTCACTCAATGGTACAGGCATTTAAAGTGCAGGAAGATCCATCACCTAAAGTCACACTGGCGCAAGAAGACATCTTCAGATTACCCAACTTTAAGGGAAAGGGGAAAGGTAAAAACAGGAACTCCAAAACTGTACCAACATTACCCAGCGTAGTAAGTGGAGAGGAGTTTCGACTTGCTCTAAAAAAAAAACTTATTGAAAAGGAAAACTTAGAAAAAAAGAAACTGGCTAACAAACTTAAGAGGGAAGAAAATAAAAAGAAAAAAGATGAAGAAAAAGAGAAGAAAAGACTATTAAATGAAAGTAAAAAGTTAGAAAAACAGAAAAGGCAAGAAGAGCTAGCTAAAAAAAAGGAGCAAGATCAGTTAAAACTGTGTACAGTTTCTGCACTTGACAGTGATACTGATGAAGATCCCATTCTAATGAAAGAGATGGAGACAGAATTAGCTAAAGGGGATGATGAAATGGATGTATTTAATGAATGCTGCCTTGGTTGTGGCACCATGGAAAGAGGAAATCTATAGGTACTCTGCGAGATGTGCGACTCCTGGTGGCACACCTGCTGCACACAAACAGCACGAGCATTGACCCAAGAACAATTGGCTGAATTTAAATTTGTGTGCAGCTGGTGTTGCCCCAGTCCAACATCTTAGCATGGCATTTAAGGTTCCTAGAAATTATCTTTGTATATCAGTATATCTGCGATGTACAAAATGTATAATACTTGTCTCTGTCATAAACAATTTTGTACATTATCTATATTTTAGATTCAAATCACTCTGTATATATATAGAAACAGAAATAAATACCTATAGCATATAATCTAGACTTAATATCTTTAAAGTATTTTAACATCTTTCTTATGTTCTAAATTTATATTTTGAAATAATGTAAATATCCTTTGCATATAGATATCTAAATGTAAATAAATGACTTGCAGTTATATATATAGATGTAAATATCTGCTGTATAATATAAATGTAAATATCTGCTGTATATAAATGTAAATATATATATGTTGTATATAAATGTAAATATCTATGTATATAAATGTAAATATCTAATGTATATAAATGTAAATATCTAATGTATATAAATGTAAATATCTAATGTATATAAATGTAAATATCTAATGTATATAAATGTAAATATACGGTGTACATAAATGTACATATTTATCTTATAAAAAGGCATCTTTTGTTGTTTTTTTCTTCTTTATTTGCATTTTTTTTTTATATTTAAAACATAAAGTAATGCATAATTATAATAATGTCAGGTCTTCATAACAATTTATCATTGATGTAATAAGCAAAATGATGAAGAAACTTGACCCATAAAATGAGAACAATATAACTAAGTATTGATCAATCAGGTAGGGTAAATAGTCAAGGTGTCTAGATTAACCAGATACAAACAGAAAAAGAAAATACACAGGGCATGGTAAGAGTGACAAGGAATCATTAAGATAGGTAAATAAATCTGTTGTGAAAAGAAAAATGATAGAATTTGAAGATTAGAACGCTTTTAAAATATTATTTCTTAGATTTGTTTCATTTAGTTGTCAAGGTGTTCCATTTATGAGTCAGGGAAAAAAATCTGTTCCAATTCATTAACACTTGAACACAGCAACCATGCCCCCATTAGACCTCAATTTTTTTTTTAACCATACATACTAATCTATAAGATCATGTCTATTTTTATTGACCAATGGATGACAAGTTTACAGATACAATAAGATTTTTCCTAGGTCTATCCAATACAAAGATATGAAAATTCAAAGTTAAAAATTGGCGTCAACTAGGCTTAACATGTTCCAATTTGGTGAATTACTCTAGTCTAGATCTATCTAGGATTAGAACCTATTATTATTCTTTATTTTTATTCTTAGATCTAGAATCTTAGATGACTGGTTCAGTGGTTGCCGCATCTAGAAACCATACTATGGAGTAATCTCTAATTAAAAATCATGTAAAAATTGTAACAACGAAAAAATCTTATTTTGTTTAACAGAAGAGCTCATTACTACCCAGACGAAAACCGTGTCAAATAACCCCTTTTTTTTCTCTCTCTGATGTTAATCCGAAACGAATACCCATGTTTGAAATGAAAAAAAAAAAGATTATACGAAATATTTTAAAAGTATTTTTTACTAACAGTACCATAGATTACATATAGTCTATGACAGTACTTATATCTATATGCCTATACTAACTGAACATGCTATATCAGATCAATGACCTCCACGTTATTTTCTTTGTTATAATAATAATAAGGCTAGTCTTTGAGTCCGAAGATTATATCTTATCTTTTATAATACAGGAATGCAGTATTTCCTGTGGCTGCGCAGTCCCAGCTGTGACCTACTTATTTTGCCACATCCAGGGCAAGCATAACCATTGTCCGCAGGTGGTCGATTTAAATTTTCTTTTCGCCGTCTGCGTTTGTCCTAGGGAGCAGATTTTCATTTGGTCTCAAATGTGTATCCCGCGGCCTTCGTGAGTGACCTCCAGCTGTCTTGTTCTGAGGCCGCATGCAACCAGGTACTCTCTTCTATGTCAGCCAAAGAAAGTTGACGCCTAAGCTAGTCTTTGACTTGTTTCCGTGGGGCGCTTCTGTTACGTCGATCACCTTTTAGTTCACCAAAAAAAAAAAAAAGACTGCCTTTGGCATACGTTCGTCTCTCATTATTATAGCTTTTATATAGCGCTACTTTCATGCTTATAACATGCTCAGAGCGCTTTTGGTCCAATCTCATTTGTGGACCAGTGGGGGGAGGGGGTATCTAGGAGTTGGTTTTCCATGCTGCCTTTAGGCGCTCAGTAAACACAACTCTGTCGAACCTCGAGCCCCCTTCTAGGTAGCCAAGCCAAGCCAAGTTCAAGCACACTTGGCCTCTCGACCACGCTTCCCACGGGATACGTGCCCTACCCAGCGCAACTGTCGCACCAAAAAAAGTCCCTCTATACTGTCCATACCGGCGTTCGCAAGGACATCGCTGTTTGTAATGCGGTCTTGCCATCGTATATCCATGATGGAGCGCAAGCATCTTTGGTGGAAGCGCTCAAGAAGTCTTAGATGTTTCTTATATAGTGTCCATGTCTCAGAGCCATACAGAAGGGTTGAGAGAACCACCAACTGGTAGACACTAATTTTTGTAGGCAGGCGGAGCGATCTGTTCCGCCAAACTCTCGCCTGAAGGCGTCCAAAAGCGCTACTGGTCTTGGCGAGACGGTTATCAACTTCCCTTGAAAGTGAGGCGTCATTTGACATTATACTACCTAGATATGTGAAGTGGTCTACCACATTAAGGGGCTGTCCGTTTACGGTGATCCTTGGGGCTGAGTATGTTTTATTGGGCGACTTCTGGAACATGAATTCTGTTTTCCCGAGGTTAGGGTTAGGCGGCAGCGTATGTAAATTCGTTTACCGCGTTCTGGAGGTCATGTTTATTGTGAGCTAGCAGGGCGCAATCATCGGCATAGAGAAGCTCCGTTATGACCATCTCCTTTGTTTTTGTATGGAATAGTAGACGTCGAAGATTGAACACATTGCCGGTAGAACGAAGCCGGATATAGATGCCTTCGTGCAATCGCTGCCTCAATGGACCCATCATTATCGAAGGAATCGCTTGCAAATGTCCCCCAGAAAACTATGAGAGAGGAGCTCGACGACCTACCGACATCTGAGGAAATTGAGACAGCAATATCTAAACTAAAAAAAAGAAACGCAAGGCACCTGGCTCTGATGGACGCTGAAATATTTAAAATGGGTGGTGTCGCCCTAACCGAGAGGCTAACAGACTTGTTCGCTCTACGCTGGAAGAAGTGCGTGGTCCTACCTGAACTTCGAGACTCTGTAATCATATCCCTATACAAAAAGGGTGACAAGTCTATCTGCTCAAACCTTAAAACTATCGAGGCATTACACTTCTGTGAGTAGCAGGAAAGATCTTTGCTCGAGTGTTGCTCGACCGACTAACCCACTCTTTAGTGGACTAGGTCTTATCTGAAAGCCAGTGTGACACAGAGGTCTGATCACTTTCCAATAGAAAATGGCGTAAAGCAGGGCTGTGTACTTGCTCCTACTCTATTCACTATCTTCTTTTTTAGTTATAATGCATTTATCACTTACTTGATCTATATTATTAAAATAGAATGGCACCCTCCTTCAAATTCTTTGGAGTGAAAATACAAATCTCAAACATAGAACATGTTATATTCTCATGTTTACTTTCACTAACAAGAAAAGTATGTTTGTAGAATATACATCATGCTCAGTTGTTTCCCTTTATTTCCAGTTCCCACTTACTTCAAATTTAGCATATTCCACAGCCTTTAGGTCTATATTATCTCTCCTTATTAATATTTTATACATTTAAAGTTTACTTGAAATTATATAATCATTTTCATTGGTCTAATCTAAATTTTGAACAAATTTAAAGAAATGTTGAGCTTTTTTTTTTTTCCAATTATTTCAAATCTTGAGCTATAAGTCAAATGTGATGAACAGAGCAACCAGATCAACATGACACTGAGTCAGAACTAGAGAACTATAAGGTGTGGTTTGGTATTTAAAGTATAGAAGCCACTTGATGACCCTATTTATATATCCCAATAAAATTTGTGTGATGCTTCTTACTCTGTTGTAAATTCTGCCAAGTAAAAGAAAAATTGATGAAACTTGAAAACAAGATTAGAAAACAAATAACTTTATTTTCACTCATTAGAACATTTTGTTCAGCAAGGCATCAGTTGTGGTGTAATGACAAATGTTATGAAAAGTAACAGAACCAATTCTTGTTAATCCATGAAAGCAATAAAATATCAGCTAATATAAATCACATATTACAATATCACTAAGCTAATTTGAAGATCTAATAGTGCTAGGGGCCTTTAACAAAAAAATTGATTGCTATAATTATAAATAACAACTACTACTCGTAGCATAGTCATTGTAGGGTCACATTTCTGTGGCTTAATGTTAAAAATTACACCTTATTCTATTTAAGATATTGATTCTAACTAATGGCAGTTAAACTTGAGTACGGAATGTTTTTATGTACAACACTTCTGCAATTAAGTAAGTAAGTAAAGTTCCCCTTTCAGACCTTGTGGTCTATAGGGCAGATGATGTAAAGGTCATCTGATTCTGTGGCCTACAGTTAACGAGGGTATCATGTAGCCAGCACAATGACCAACCGCCTTTATTTTTCCTCAACTAATGCCAGGTACCCATTAGAGCTGGTTGGACTCAGAGGGCCCAAACTTCTGCAATTACGTGATAGATAAATAGTTACATATCTACCCAGGCAGTGGCCTCGAAGCACTTCATTATGGCTCTCAGATTTGGCAGCTACATGCAAAGCATTTAAGGGTGCTAGAAGGATTGAACCAAAGGAGTCTGGGTTCAATTATGGGCATAAAATGGCAAGAATACACTAAATATAAATACAGACTGCCACAATGAAACAGACCAGACAGACAGTTATAATAGAGCTCATGGTCTGTGTTGATACATAAACAAAAACTTCCAATTTCCTTAAACTTAAGACTGTCATAATAAACAGCAATAGAAATTATCTGATATGAATATTTACAAACACATTATACAAGTAGTTTAACATACAAGTTATTCAGAAAAATCAAAACACCAACAAAAAAAAAAAAGGATTCAAGACAATACATGAAGATCAAATAGCTATTTCTACTAATTCTTTATGTACAGTACATCTTATCTTCTTATATAATACAGACGTTACTTCAAAAAAGAAGATGATTACGTCCTACATATTTACAATAGGACAGCTTATTTATGTATTAATACAGTTGTAGCTGTGTAAAATACAACCATGCCTAAATAGCCTACCTATAAATTCAACCATGCGAGCTCCTACAAAAATGGTCATATTATTTTTCTTAATTTGTGTCAAAATAGGAGAAATATTTGAGCTTTATTTTTGTTCTTTCTAGAAAAAGATAAATGTGGATGCTCTTTCTCTTAATCAATTTAGGAAACATTGAGGCCTAGTTACATTATTTGTACATCAACAGAGATGACAAATTTATCCAAAAGTAGTCAATTTATTTAAGGCCTCTAGTTCATAACTTATGAAAATTTAAACTACTAGAGTGAAACACCTCTTGTTCATTTTATTACAAGTATTGACATCAAACATATTCCAATAAAGCATACTTTTAAGCAGAGGATATTCTCTCTCTATATATATATTCATAAATATTAGATATAGAAGCACATGTAACAGACATTTTCAATTCCACAATTTTTATGAGAAACAAATGGCTAGTGAAATGAAAGACATGGCTGCCTGGTCGAGGATGGCTGCCTGGTCGTGCGGCTTGGGTGCTGGACTGTCGTTTGGATTTATCGACGGTCGAGGGTTCAAACCCTGCCCGCTGCCATCCCCCATCGTCCTGCGGGAGGCTTGGACTAGGAAGTAAACTATCTTCAACTCTGAAGGAACATCCGAAACATGTAAAACATTTTACAAAACTAAGACAATTTCCATAAACATCGTTTTAAATTCCATTGTAGAACTTATTGACTAAAAGAGTGTAGTAGCTTGAACTTAAGAAAAATCTTAACAAAAATATCTCGACATATTTCTTTTACAGTCAAACTGTGTATAAACACAATGCCAATCTTGGGCATCAAACTAAAATATATGTTTATTCAAATACTGGTAGGATTCAACCAATCATTGACATGCTTACAAGTACTGAATCTCTTGTACTGGATTTTTTAAGAAGATTGAAGTGGCTTTCATTTGAATTATAACCATTGATTGGTATAAAAAACAACAACTTTATACTGCTTTTACAAAAACAGTGACTCTTTAAAAGGATGTTATTAGTTCATTCACTTTTTTTTACTTCTCCAAGATTGTTCATTTATTTCTGGCATTTTTGTTTCTTTTATTAGAGCTCTTCCTGAAAAAATGTAGCAGTAAAATAGCAGTAAAATAGAATCAAAAAAATACTTAACAAATATTTTTAATGAAGATCTATGTACTTACTACTTTATCTATACTAATAGCTACATATAGAAAGTCAACTGTAACAAATAAATACATTTTATACATTCCTTGCCCAGTTCACTTCAACACAGTGCTAGGAGTTAAAATCTAAAGTTGGATTTTATTCAATAATTAATTTGCTAAGGAAACACAAAGAGTGTTTGATTCTGTTTTTGTGATCAGTGTCTTTAGAATTGTCCATGTGAGAGTAAATGTTAAAATTGTGACCCAAAGGGTGTTTATCTTTAAAATCTTTATAATTTTCTTAATGTTTTCCTCAAATAAGTATCCAAGTATGGTTTGTGTTAAATGCCAATGATTGTACTTTTAAGGGCGTATTAAGTTTATTTTTAATGTTCAGATTAATAAAATACTCTGAAAGACACAAAGATAAAGGCACATTCCTCGTCCCATATGCTAGGACAAATTTGTACAAATACTCCTTCTTCCCTAGTGCTATTAGAGCATGGAATGGGTTGCCTGAGCTAGCCAGGAAAACCAGTGACTTGGCAGAATTTAAGTCTTTGGTTAATATGCATGACTAAATGCATGACGCGTAGGACGTATAATCATCTTCTTTTTTGAAGTAACGTCTGTATTATATAAGAAGAAGATTACAAAACAAGGCAGATATTGAAAATTAAAATATTACAGATGAGAGCATACTACATTGACAATATGTTTTGTAATGCATAATAAGGACATTGTTTTGGTAGTCTTAATCTTTGTTGTCCATGTTTGGTGATATAATTGGGTGATATAATCTGTGTGTGTAGTGTAATATAAATATATAAAGTGTAAAGCATTACTATTCTGGGCATAATTACCTCTAACCGAGCCATTTTTTTCTGAAGATGACTTTCTCTCTCCAGGCTCACCAATAGCACCTCCTTGCATAGGCACAGCACTCTGAAATTCTTGAAACGCCTCAGCAGCACCCATTTTATTGCACTAAAAAAAAAGATAAATAACAATAAAGTGTAAAATAATTGTGTTGATATGAAAACAAGAAGAATATGTTCTTACAAGTCAGTGGCATAAACTACTTGGCTACAAGGAGGCTTCAGTTCGAAACCCAACTAAGTTGTTTGCTGACGGCCTAAATCAGCACAGAAAACCTTAACCCATATACCCCTCCCCCTACATTTCCACACAAAAAAAAAACAAAAAGAACCTTAGAGCAATGATCATGTTCTAAGCATGAAAAAGATACTATGCAAAAATGTTAAAAATATATAGAATGTATATAGTCTATATCCTTTCAGTAATTTTGAGTACGAGAACAAACACATTCAATGATCCTAACCCTTACCAATAGTGCTAACATGGCCAAATTCAAATTTAACTTTCTATCAGGACAATCAGTAACAAATGTGGTATGGACTGAGCAATGCAACTCCTGTTTCCAAGCCTGTAACATACTTTTTACTTTTCCTGTTTTCTACATCAGGAATTCCACGTGTCTTTTAACCTCTTAACATGACGTGAACTTTAAATCAGGCAATGTCAACTGAGACTGTGACAATCATGACCATCTAACGACAGTCCAGAGCACAAAGCACATGATCTGGCAGCCATCCATAGACTCAACTGAAGGGAGTTGCCCAGAACAGACACCCAAGGAGTGGTACTGTTAAAGCCCTATGCCCTTCTGGGAGTCAAAAGGAATAAGTCAAGTAAGTCAACATTGTGACCATCTAATGACAATTAGACAAGGTAGACATCCCTGTGTTAAAATGAATCATTAGAAAAAAGTAATAGATTATTAATACCTTAAAAATAGTGTTTTAATTAGCATCATTGACTTGAAATTAATACAAGTTACAAAATGTCTTTAAATTCTATTCAATCTAATCTATTCAATCTATTGTTTTCATGAGCAGGAGTTTTTCTACTTATAAATGTGATGTTCAGCTGAATGGCAAAAGCTGCATGGCTAGCGATCAAGAGTGGGAAGTGTTTTGAATTGTGTGCATGTTCTCAATGTTTCAAGGAAGTTTTGAATTGTGTGCATGTTCTCAATGTTTCAATGAAGTTTTGAATTGTGTGCATGTTCTCAATGTTTCAATGAAGTTTTGAATTGTGTGCATGTTCTCAATGTTTCAAGGAAGTTTTGAATTGTGTGCATGTTCTCAATGTTTCAATGAAGTGTTTGAATTGTGTGCATGTTCTCAATGTTTCAATGAAGTTTTGAATTGTGTGCATGTTCTCAATGTTTCAAGGAAGTTTTGAATTGTGTGCATGTTCTCAATGTTTCAAGGAAGTTTTGAATTGTGTGCATGTTCTCAATGTTTCAAGGAAGTTTTGAATTGTGTGCATGTTCTCAATGTTTCAAGGAAGTTTGAAAAGATTCCACAGAACAGCACTAAAATGTAAGGACAAAAATTGAAAAGACAGAAAGGAATGAGTCAGAGTAGATTTTGTTGAGTAGAGCCTAATGTTAAGGCTTGTGATACTATAGTTATAATGTTTTTTGTTTGGTGTAATGCACAAATTGTAAGACAAATTTCCTTACGGATAATAAAGATTATTATTATTATTATTATATTATTATAAAAAGTCTCCTTCTCAACTGGGTGGGCATGATGCATTTGTTAAGATTTAAGGGTGTGTCCTTGAATTTAAGCTGTGAGGGGGATCAACATAACCAAAGGTGAGTCCCAGAATTCACCAGTTTCTTAAATGAACAGATGGCATCAAAAAAAAAAAAAAAAAGCTTATCTTATCTTATATAATACAAACGTTACTTCAAAAAAGAAGATGATTACGTCCTACGCGTCATGCATTTAGTCATGCATATTAACCAATGACTTAAATGGCTTAATATAGGAGAAGGGTCAAAGTTATCTATCTTGTTTAGTGATGCTCACTTAATAAGACTATACAACTATACAACTACAAGTGTCATAAGTTGTATTTTCTTTTGAACTTTTAAAGTGTTTAATTCATACAAGAAAAATAATGTGACTTCCCTTTCCTAGGTTTTTCAGATAGTTTTCCCCTCAAAAAAGCCTACTGCCTACAATGACAACTAGGTATGGATGGGCTACCTGGTCCTTTTGACTTTTTTACTTATATAATTTACTTTTCATGAGCAAGCATAACAAATACCACATACATCTATTTACAAACCAAAGTAATAACCTTCTGACATTGTTAATGGCAAGGGACTATCATGAGAACCTGAGCTAGAAATTTCCTATTATCAGAATGCAATGTCAAACAACTAAGCAAATTTATTTCTGAAAGTTACAATAAAATATTTGTTAGTAATAGGGCAGTCTTACCTTCTGTGTGCTTCAACATAGCTTGTAAAACTTTGTTGTCTTTTTCAAATTTCTAGAAATCAAAATGAAAGTTTTTTTTTAACCAATTATAATTTTTTAAATAAGGTTTATTGTACATCCACTCCCCTCATTAAAGAATTTAAAAAATTTGCCCTTCCATCTGGACCAGGGCTGGGCAAATTATGGCCAGCAGGCCACATGCAGCCCGCCGGAGCATTTTATGCCACCCGCTGACACCCAAAAACATTATATATACCCACATAATGTGTAAAAATATAAATATTTAAATTATTGAAACTTCTGATTCTTATGACGAAGACGCTAAAGAAACATTTCTTTATATGCCATTCTAATAAGTTTAAAGTAAAGGAGGATTTTTGTAATTGGTAATATGTCGAAACATTTAGTCAAAGACACAAACTCAGGCCATTTTTTTTATTCAGTACTATAAAGAACTAGTTGAAAATGTTGGGTTGGCATGGAACAAGATGGCGAGTTTAACAACATGGTGTCCGAGCTTTGACTGAGAAAAACACGCACAAAGCTTTCCTAATAAAAGAAAGAACAATATCCCAACCATAAACTCTTACCTCTATACTGGAAAGTTTGTGAAAAGCTGCATTGAATATTAGACATGGTATTGACCCAATTATCTCAGAGCTCAAAGTTATCAGAGCTAGGGGTCTTGATCACAGGCAGTTCAGAGAACTACATGGATATTTAGAAACATATCATTCCCATGTTTGGTACTACAGTGTTATCCGCTAGCTTAGCATGTTCAAGGTAATGAGAAAAACTTGAGATCTCAAGGAAGAAATTGTTTTGTTCCTGTGACTTTGTAACTAATATTTCTAAGGAAGAGTGAGAGATAGCCTTTATGTTTGCCATCAACTCTATCCCAATTGGTTATTTGCACATGAAATGTATGTGCATGTTAAATCTTTTCAAACAAAGTCATCCCATTTCTCCAGGCAAGCAAGTAAAGACAGGTTTTGACATTTGCTGAAAAGGGGTTGAAAAGTACAAGACTTATTCTTTGATTGTGGAATTTGAAAGGCTGATTACAGTGTTTCACATGACTTCACAAACCCAGTTGCAACCTGCATATTTTCCCGCATTTCGTTCAGACAAAGCCATTGTGGTGAAATGTTATGATGTTGGAGGCCACTATGAAGAGATTATTAGTAAAATTAATTTAATTTACAACTCTTGTTGTAGCTTTTCAATAGGGAGTGTAAAAAAATTAAAGTAAATGTATATTACAGTACATATGTGAATTAAAAGATAGTAAACATAGTTAGTTATCATTTTTTTCTAAGTTGTAAGTACACATATATACACATGTGTATGTGCGGAACCACATCCCCAATTTTTTTTTAAATGAGGCCCTGGATGAAAAAATGTTGCCCACTCCTGATCTAGACAAACATTGTTCCTTAAGGTACCCTTTCTTTCAAGTTAACTATTCAAAGCTTTAGAGGAAAATATTTTGTATTTATTTTCATACTTATTTTTCTTGTTTTTTTCTGTGTTTAAAAACTACTGACATAGACTTTTTTTTAGGATCATTCACTCAAGAAATTCACCTGAAGAGTCATGTTCACTCTTTGCAGTTCTTCTTCTTTGGCTGTCAGCTGAGATTCATAATTCTGAGGAATACAAAATATTTTGTTTACTCCATTTGTAACTTAGTTTGCATATTTTCTATTTTTTACACTTTGACTTCTGTATCAAACTTTATTCTACTGCAATGTTCTGAACTTCTGGCTATTAAAGCTTTCATTGTGTTTATTTCCTCCTCCATCTTTTCTCTTAGTGACTGGTTCTAAAACTAAATCTGTCTGTATTTCCTGTTCAAACATCTCTGGGCTTATCACCTTCGATGAAGTCCAGTAGGGAATCGGCGCCGTTTAAATAGAAAAGTTTACAAAGTGGGATTCTTTTAATAGGTAACGTAAATGGTGTTTGAAGCTTAAATGTTAAACAAATAAAAAAGTGTTGTCAGTTAAGTTCCCCTTAGTGAAATATAGGGTTATCTGTTTCTGTGACCCACAGCGTCACAAGGCCTGCATGATGACTAACAGCCTTTACTTTTCCCCACTTAATGTCAGGTACCAATTAAGGCGCCCAAAGATCCTGAAATGAAAAATTCCAGTCTTCACCAAGAGTTGAACCCGGGACCCCCGGCTTGGAGGGCCAGCATTTACCAGGCCTCCTAAAACAAATAAAACATGACATATAACATAAGCACAATAATTGCTGACAGAAAAAAGTGAACAAAATCTGGTGAAACAAAGATAGGCTCTGACATTACCCTGGGTAACAATACAGGTCTACAGACCAAAATAACTCTACTGGCTTGGAAGCTTTTTTTTCTGGGGGGACCTGTATGGCCCAGTCAGATGTTAGCTTAGTACCTGGTCAACGTTGGCAGTTCAGAACTCTATGATTTAAGAGCTTATGCTTCACCAAATGTTATTAACTTTATACTTAAGTACCCTAGTGCTGCTTTGATTTGTTACATGTCATTTTTTTATTTATCCATTTTAAAAGCTGCTGCGCAAACAAAGAACTCATTTTAAGTCTATTGTTATCCCATATGGGAGACAAACGTATGATAAAGACAGTCTTCTTTGGTGAGCTAAAAGGTAACAAAGGCGCCCTACAAAAATGCTTCAAAGACCAGCTTAGGGGTCAACTTTCCTTAGCTGACATAGAACAGAGCACCTGGTTACATGCGGCCTCAGAACGAGACAGCTGGAGGTCACTCACAAAGGCCGCAGGATACACATTTGAGACCAAAAGAAAATCTGCTGCCGAGGACAAACACAGACGGTGAAAAGAAAATCCAAATCGACCACCTGCAAACAATGGTTATGCTTGCCATGGATGTGGCAAAATATTTAGGTCACAGCTGGGGCTGAGGAGCCACGGGAAATACTGCATTCCTTACTAATCTTTGGACTCGAAGACAAGTCTTATTATTATCGTACAATACATAAATATTGGTTTTATAAAAACTTTAAATGAAAAGTGCTAATTTATTTTAGCTATCACTAACAAACCTCTAAGTGATTTATAAAGATCAACTTTTCCAGCAAGTTTTGATTTTCTTGTTGAAGTTTAATAATGACAGCATACAATTTCTGTCAATAAATAAAAATAGACAGTTTTTCACCGACCCCTAATTCAATTTAAAAAAAATGTATATACATGATATCTTATTTTCACTTTATGAGCAGTGGTTTTTTTTCAAGTTCAACCAACCTTAAATGAATCCTTCGTAAAAAGATTTTTTTATAATCTCATAGTCTATAGAATTGACAGAGAGAGGGGAGTTCCATTTCATGGACTGTTCCACAATGATTTGTAGCGTCGCTACCTGATCTGTGCATCATGATCTCTCCTTACAAAAGCTGGCTTTTGGTCAAGGAGATATGAATCTACAGCATCTTTCATTCAGTTAAGCAGAATGCAGTTAAACACTTTACCTAGAATGGACAGCAGTATTATCCCTTGAAAGTTGGAGCAGGAACTAAAATCACATTTTTTGGGGAGTTTGATGAGGTAGCTCTCCTTCCACTCTGGTGGCACTTCTTTTTCCCATATCTTGACAAAGAGGGGTATGGTTACTTCACACTGGGATTCTGTCAGGTCCTGCAGATCTGTCATTCTTCAATTGCTTGATTGCGCTGCAAATGTCTTTCTTAGTGGGTGCACTGCACTTGATAGGCAGGCCTCTTGCAGCTGGTGGTATCTCTGGTAAGTTTGCATGAGTAGATCTGTTAAGTAGCCTCCTGGAAATCATCGATCCATCTCTTTGTGATATCACTTCACCATTCTTGCCATTTATTTGTCTCTCTGGCTTAGCAAATTTTCCAGATTTTAATGACTTAGTACTGTTCTGAAGGGCTGTTTCTTCTGCTTTTGCCATGCTTCATTGTAGTTCCTCCTGTCTGTTCTGATGCTATGCTTGGCATTCCTATCTATTTCAGCATATTCTTTTTGTGCTTTTTCCTTTTGCTGTTCTTGTTTTACTGTTGTTCACACTTGCTTTCCTCTCTCTTCTTTCTTTTATCATCTGAAGAGTTTCTGTTGAAATCCACTCCTTGTGTGTGTTTATGACTTGGACTCTAGTACTTCTTGGCATGTACACTTTCTGCCACGTCTGTTTTCTACTGTCTCCTATTCAAGCAGCTCTTTTAGGAGCTGGAACTTATTTGATAAAATGACCTTGAACTCTTATCATTTTCGCAGTCTTTCAGAACAATGGTGTTGTAGTGTTGGCATTGGCTGGACACTCCAGTCCAACTCTTCTTCAGCTTCAGTCTCACTCTGGCCATCAGAAGATGATGATCTGAAGCAACAACTGCTCCTTGTCTGACATGTTCATCCTGAAGAGATTGACAGAACTTCTTCACAATACAGACATGGTCTGTTGCCTTGTTTATTCGTTTGTGTGGGAAGACAGTTACTCCTATCACCAAGTTGCTTGTGGCACACACATCTTCAAATCTTTCTCCATTTTTGTTCCACCTAGTCCATGCTTTCCCATGATCTCCTTATATCCTATGAGAGCATTGAAGTCACCCATTATGATGAGGATGTTCTTTTCAGGTCTGTCATATATGATCGTAGTCTGCCTGTTGTAAAAATTATCCTTCTCCTCCTTTTTACTGGGGGTGTAGCATTGGACAATATCTAAGTTAATTCTCTTCTTCACTGTGTGGAAAGAGGTTATTATTCGTGGTCCATGCGCATCCCAACCAATAAATGCTTTCTGAGCTCACTGAGAAAGCATCAGGGCTACTTCCCGAGTGTGTGTAGCCTCCCACTCATGCACTGAGTATAAAAGTAGCTCACCCAAAATCAGTAATTTCTGCCTAGAACCAGTCCATCGTGACTCGCTGATTCCTACAATGGTGAGGTTGAACCTTTTCATTTCAGCCGCCACTTGCACTGTCTTCCCAGTCTCATACATGGTCCGGACGTTTCAAGGACCGATGGTGGTGGTGGTCCTGGTAGAGATGATGGTCTTTGGCCTGTCAGCTTCCTGGTGTCTCTGGACTTCCAGCTGGAGGTCCATCTTTTCCCAGGTCCATGACTTCTGTTGATTTGCTATTTTGTGTTTCTATAGTTAGTGGTTGTTTTAAAAGAGTAGGGTAGCTAGCCCTATGCCCAACCCTCTTCCTTTCTCAAATGGGCTTGGGACCGACCGATGGCAGAGTTTTTAAAAAAGTAAAAATAGCACTTAATAAATATGAAATAGAAGAACAGTTTACCTGGTGCGGTAACAACATTCGGTCTTATCTCTGGCCCAGGTGAACTGTGCATAGTTTCGATTAGTTGTTTTAATCGACTAATTTCAATTTGAAGTTCTTGATTATTGCTGTGAATGTCTTTAATTACAACAGCCTGATGCATGGAATTGCATAATTCATTTATCAATTGAATACATTCTACTCGCTTAACAGTAAAAAAACAATGTATCTGATTAAAGTCATACCTTATTTTTCTTTTGTTTGGCACTTTTGGCAAACTTTCAAGTGTATAATGTTTCTAGACAACACCTGCACAATTAAATATAGATGTAAGTGTGTGTATATGAGATTAGGAAAAAGAAAGTAAACAAAACTATTGAGCAATATTAGAGTCATTAGTACTTCTACTTGAACTACCTGGAGTCTGGATGAACACAAGCTATCATTCTTGTCTTTGTTTTTCCACCAATTGAATCCTATACGAAAAGTTTATTCTGAGTTAGTGACATGAAAATATAAGTCTAACATCATTAACAGCATCTTAGTTTTGAAATCCAGAAGGTGTTGTTTCTTTTTTTTTATAAGACACTTATAACAATGTAAACATATATTCATCAAACAAACTAAATTCATTGAGCCAGCACTAACCCTCAACAAAAATGTTAATTTGGAGTTTCTGTAAGGGATGTGACATTTTTTTTCCATAGCTCAGAGACATGATGACATTCCCTAAGACAGAGAGGGACTTATTGATGCTTCCAGCCTCCTGTGTTTTAAGATAAAATAAAATAATAAAATATTTGAGTAAATTTTTTTCTCAGTACACTTCTTGACCAATGCAACCTCTTTTTAAATATTTAAGTTTTGAAGCATCTAATTAAAATAACAAGAAATGTATTATTAAAAATTTAAAAATATTAGTACCTGATTTAAAAAAATGTGTATCCCTAAAGGAATTTGAAAGATTACAGCTTACACCCAAACTCATTTTGGTTTGATTGCATTGTTTAGAAAGGCAGTAATCTACCCAAATGGATCTTGTACTACTTTAACACTTTTAAGACTAGAACGAATTAATTATCTAGTAAATTTATTATTTTCATAGGCTAGTAGCAAGTCAAAAATGTACATTTAATATATAAAATTAATTTTATGCTTAATTATTACTTGCATGATTTTTATTATCAAAGTTATGAAACTATACTTTTTTTTTTCTTTTATCTCTATTGAAACATTTAAACTTAGCTTACCAAACATTTCCTTTGTAAAATTTCACAGAATATAAGTAACTTTAGCAAAAACATAAAATTCAGCTAGAATCCATTTTGACATTAGTTTTCTATCATAGACTATTTCATGAGCAATTATCAGAAATTAATATTATAACTTTCTTCTACTCCAAAAGAAAATGAAGAACTACTTTGAGCCAAGTGCTGTCAGTGTTGGTAGCTTTCTGTCTCTCTGATCCTGCCAGATCAATTAGATTTATCTGTGATATATTGCTTTTTTGGAAACCACCTACTTCCTCCTAGTAGATCAACACAGACAAAAATAAATGTCTATTTGTACATTAAGTGTACATGTTTTAATTAACATTAACATTTAATTGAAATAAAAACTATACCTTTGACTCTATTTTAACTGTAAAAACAGCATGAGAGCGCGAACCCTCTCTGTTCATGGAAGTAAGAGCTACTCTACGATTCAACCAGCCCTTGATTATTAACTGAATACAACAAAGTATGTTCCATTCCTTTAAAACTCAATTCAGGCATATTATAATCAAAAAAAATCTTACAAAAAACAAAAATGTGTAAAACTAGAATTAACTCAATGATGGCTTTAATACCTGATAAGCAGCATCTCTTGGGTTGCAGATAACTTGCTCAATGAGTCCATCTACAAAGACACCTTTGTTCATATTCTCATGTAAGCGAATACCTTGTGAAGCTGTATCCAAAAGATCAAAGATTAGCTCTTGATTTACTCTTGATAGATTTCTAAAAAGGAGCAGCGACACAAAAACTGTTTTTTAATGCCATGCTGTGAAGAGAATTAAAAAAATGTTATGATTCGTGTTTTAAACAAAAGTGGGGCAGAAAAAAAAAGGAAACATTTAAATCTAATGGTTTCATTACACCAGTTAAACCTTATAAAAACAATTGTATACAATAAAAGAAAGTTACATCTTGTTGGTGAGCTATTACACTAGAGAGATACTCCAAACTTCTGGGAATCACACCACAAGCTTTCCAAGTTCTCAGAGGGACCTTTCATAATAAAAAAAAAAAGATTTAAAATAAATTTCTCTGTTAAATGTTTTTTCTTAAACATCGGCAATAATGCAATTTTTACTAGATCAATATATTCAAATATAGATATTTATAACTACAATTAAAATATAACTAATATTTTGTCCTTTGAAAAAAAGCTCTCCTTTTGTATGCATGTCATGTCTCCCTACTTGAGAAATGCTGGCCAAAGAACTCATAAAATCTAATTCCCCTTTAAGACCTTGTGGTCTATAGGGCAGATGATGTAAAGGTCATCTGATTCTGTGGCCTATAGTTACTTAGGGTGTCATGTGGCCAGCACAATGACCAATCACATTTACTTTTCCCAACTAATGTTGGGTACCCATTAGAGCTGGGTGGACGCTTGAAGATCCCAAAATTAAAAATCCCAGTCTTCACCAGGATTTAAACACTTGTTTGGAAGCCAAGCACTTTACCACTCAGCCACCGCGCCTCCTTCAGAAAATCTATTTAATTTAAGGTAATTTTTAAAATTAATATTTGTTGTAACAAAAAAATAATACAATATCATAAATGCCAAGATTTATTTTTTTTAATGATGAAAGAACACTTACCAAACATAGTAAAACTTTTTCCTGAGCCAGTCTGGCCACTAAGAAAGTGCAAAATAAATAAAATGTTAACAATAGAGAGAGTGCCTGACAGAGTATTTGTATAAAAAAAAAATACTGTTACAAGTTAAAAACAAATCTGAAACAAAGGTGAGCTTTAAAATTATTGAAGATTAAGAGTAAAGAGCTAAGATTTGACAAACATGACTAGACAATGATGTATTTATCACTCCATCTTCTAAACACCTTCAATAAATTAGATTTCATGACTTCCTAAGCTAATATGGATCCATTGTAGCCATTTAAACAATCTTCAATAATCTTTTTACCAACTAGTGAAAACACAGCTTCCTGGAAATGAAAAAGAAATGTTTTAATAATATCTTGAATTTTATCTTCAAATCTAAAAGATAAAATTAATAAGCAATTACCTAACCAATTGGATAGAGGTACCCTAGAATCAATAGAAAGCTATCCAAAAATAGCTATCCACATATACACTTCATTCTTCAAAGCCATTATAAATGATGGTCTTAAGTGTCCTCCAGGTCTTTCCCGAAAATAAACACTTAAGGATAAATGCAAAATGTGGAAAGCATTGGTCAAATATTGAAGCCGAAATGGATGCAATCTCTATTACTTTACAGACAGTAAGAAACAAAGTCTATAACAACTATCACTATCAGAGTTTATTGTCTTAACAGACTCATCTAGCCCAAGAAATCTTGATAACCTATACAGTACAGTAGTTACGCTGAGGTTGTCAATTGTAGTCAAACTGAATTTCCATTAGATTGGATCAATAAAAATTATCTTATCTTATATAATGTTGAATTTTAACATCACTGTGACATTACAATAGATCCTTGGTAACATTGGCATCATAGGAAATGAATAGGCAAATTATCCATGGAAAAACCCAACAGACCATTTAATTCATCATCATCATCATCATCATTCCTTTGAGTTCTTCATGGAACATAGGGCCTCGACATAAACACGCCACTCTCCACGGTCTCTTGCTAGCTTTTTGATGGTGTCCCAGCTCTTCCCGGTCTTCTCTGCTTCTTCAAGTACACTGCGTCGCCATGTTCTTTTTGGTCTTTCTCTGCGTCTTGTTCCCTGGGGGTTCCACTCTATGGCCTGCCTAGCTCTGTTGCTGGTATCTTTTCTAAGGGTGTGACCAATCCATCTCCACTTCCTCTCTAAGATCTGCACTTCTATATTTTTCTGTCCACTCATCTCCCACAGTTTGGTGTTTTCTACTTTGTCATACCAGTGTATTTTTAGGATATTTCTCAGGCATCTGTTGATGAAGGTCTGTATTTTTTTTGTTGTGGCTTCAGTTGTTCTCCATGTTTCAGAACCATACAGTAGGACAGCCTTGACATTAGAATTAAAGATTCTTAGTTTAGTCTTGTTTGAGATGTAAGGAGATTTCCAGGTTGGTTTTAGCTGTGTAAATGTCTGACGTGCTAGATTTATACGGCGTTTAATGTCTTCATCTGTTCCACCTGATATACTGACTACACTCCCAAGGTATATAAAATTTTCTACTTGGTCTATTGTCTGAGAATCCAATACTATGTCTCCACTTTGTTTATTGTTTACTTTAAGTACTTTAGTTTTTTGGTGGTTTATTTTGAGGCCTACTCTTTTTCCTACTTCGCTTAAAGCTGTGACCTTTTCTTGCATATCCTGTAGTCTGTGTGATAATAGGGCTATGTCATCAGCGAATTCCAGATCTTCCAGCTTTTGTGTGAGAGTCCATTGGATTCCTTTCCCTGCGTTAGAGTAGGCTTCTTTTGTGACCCAATCCAGTACTAGAAGGAACAGGAGTGGTGAAAGAAGACATCCCTGTTTGACTCCTGTTGTGACTGGAAATTCCTCTGACAGCTTGCCACAGTGGGTTACTTGGCAGGTGAAACCATCATAAAGGTTCTTGATTATGGTTATTATTTTATTGGGGATCCCATAATGTCTCATTACAGTCCAGATAGAATCTCTGTCGACACTATCAAAAGCTTTTTCAAAGTCAACAAAAGTTGCATAGAGAGGAGATTGCCATTCGACACATTGTTCTACAATTATCCTGAGTGTAGCTATTTGGTCAGCACAAGATCTCCCTTTTCTGAATCCGGCCTGTTCTTCCCTTAGGTGTTCATCACATGCTCCCTTTATTCTGTTTAGTAGGATTCTGCTAAAAATCTTGCTTGGTACTGACAGCAAAGTGATGCCTCGCCATTTCTCACATTGTGATAGATCTCCACTCTTTGGTATTTTAATTAGCAAGCCCTTTTTCCACTCACCCGGAGATGTTTCTGTTAACCAAATTTTGTTGAATAGTTTGTGCATTTGGTCAACTATTTCACTTCCTCCTTCTTTTAGGACTTCGGGTGGTATGTTGTCAATTCCAGCTGCTTTACCTGTCTTCATTTGTTTGAGTGCATTCCTTATTTCTTCTTTTGTTATTTCTTCCATGTTTATGTCTAGTGTTGGTCCTGCATTTAGATCTGGTGGATTTCGTGGTTTAGGTCTATTGAGCTCTTCTTGAAAATATTCTTTCCATCTTTCAAGTTGTTCATTTATTGAAGAAAGTAGTTTTCTGTATTTGTCTCGGACTGGAACATTGCAATTAGCCTTTTTGGTACTGAGAAGTTTGGTGATTTTGTATAGTTGTTTTATATCTCCTTTACCTGCTGCTTCTTCTGCCTGTTCTGCCAGATTATTGTAAAATGATCGTTTGTCTTGTCTAAGCATTTTGGTGACTTTCTGTGAAACTGCTTGGTAGTCTTGTTTTGATTGTTGCTTGTGGTTTCTTGTTTTTGCTAGGTTAACTGCCTGTTTAGCGCATTTTTTTTCTTCGATTAATTTCCATGTCTCGTCACTAATCCACTGTTTTTTCTTCTTAGGGTTAAGGCTTAGTACTTCATTGCTTGTTTCAGTAATAATTTCTTTGAAATTTTGCCAAGATTTATCTACGCTTTGTTTGGCCTCATCTAGTTGTAGCACAGCAAATCTATTTTGAAGGGATAGTTGGAATTCCTTTTTAATCTGTGTGTTGTTGAGCTTGTCTAGGTCAAATCTTTTCCTTTTGTTTCTTTCTGTTTTATTGCTGGCCAGCTTCATTTTTAGTTTGGCAACAACTAGGTGGTGGTCTGAGCCAATATCTGCTCCTCTTCTGTTTTGTACATCTAGTAATGTGCTTCTCCAGTTCCGCCGTATGGTAATGTGGTCGATTTGATTCTCTGTTTTATTGTCTGGTGAAACCCATGTCACTTTGTGGCATTTTTTGTGGGGGAAAATGCTGCCTCCTATCACTAATTCATTAAATGTGCAGAAGTCTGCAAACATTTCTCCATTTTCGTTTATGGTGCCAAGTCCATGGGTGCCCATACTTTTCTCTCTCTCTCTGTTTTCACTTCCCACTTTGGCATTCAAGTCTCCCATGACGATCAAAACATCTCTTGTAGGTATTTTGTCAACTATACTTAGCAGTTGGTCATAGAATGTATTTTTGTCAGTATCACTTGCAAGGTTGGTGGGAGCATAGCACATAATGATGTGAACATTTTTGAACTTAGACAAAAATTTGGCTCTAATTATTCGTTCTGAAACTGGTTCCCATTCTAAAAGACTTTTGAAAGCTTCCTTGTTTAGTAGTAGTGCTACACCATTTTCATGTAAGTCATCTTCTTTTTCCTTTCCAGAGAAGAGAAGGGTTTCTCCTGATTGCAGTCTTGTTTCACCAAATGTGTTCCATCGAACTTCACTCATTCCCAGGATCTGTAGTTTGTAGTTGGCCATTTCCTTGGCAGTTTGTGCACATCTACCTGGTTCTAGTATAGTGCGGACATTCCATGTTCCCAAGTTAAATGCTGCCTTCTGAATAAGGAAGTGTTTCTTTTTCATTGGTTTAAGTAGAGTGGTCGGCCTCACAGAATTCGTTCGACTTTCCCTGCATAGCTTCATAAGTCTCCTTTGTGGAGCTCTACTTTCGCCTCTGACAATGTTTAGTGTTTGTGCTTTTGTTCTGGTTTCTATAACACTATTTTTTTTCCATGGACAGGTTGTTAGCCTATCGCACAACCCCTGTGTCCCGGGGAGGGGGATGCACCTTTTGTCTGGCCTCTTTTCTAACAGACCTGTCCGGCTTGGTAGTACCTGCCAGGAGTGATGAGCTCCCGCCGGTATAGCTCTGAGGGTCATTGAGGCACTCAAGCTGTCACACCACGGCAAGGTATGTGCATCAGGTGACAGGACCATTTAATTGCCACACTCAAAACTCAATGTTAGCAAGCAATTGCATGACCATGCAAAAACAAGCTTTATCTAAACAGTATCAATTTCCTACCCTTAAAACAGCTATCTACTTTCTTTCAACTTAGAACAGGGACACAAAGCTTGACATTTTCACCATAACAGAATAAACCAGACCCACCAACCCCTCCGCAAACATTGCGCCCAGCCTCTTGAAACTGTCAATCATATCTTCTTTGAATGCTCCCATCTAATTCACCTTAGGCAGACAATATTACAACAACCTATCATAACCAACACTCAGTATGGCAGTGTGGAACAGCTAAAAAAAAACATTCTAATTTTTCCTTGGCACAGATCGCAAAGGAGCTTACAGCTCAGCAACAAAAAGCTGGCTAGAAGAAGAAGGAAAGCTTCAATTCTTCAAAACTAAACCTATTCTATTTGTCTACTGTAAATCATATCTCTTGTGTATATATAAATATACACACTTTCATCTCAAATCATACATGATTTTTTCCTGCTTGCAACACTGAATTATATAGATAGACTTATTAAGACAGCGGCAGAAATTTTGATAGAATTTCTTGCAATTAAAAATTTAATAGAGTGAACATTTGTTTTTAATTGTATAAACTAAGTTGCTCTACTACTGTCTGGACCAAGCATTCACACAATTTAAATTTTTCACATTAAAAAGGAGTATTAAAGGAAAAGTAGTTTGTAGCATCAAAAACTTGGATAAAACATTCTAATTCATTTCTTTTTTTTTAAAGGTTAAAGGTTAAGAATAATATTTCATTCTTTACTGTGACCAACCTGTGTGGTGTCAGCATCTGCTACATTGTCATATCTGAAAATTGTGGGCTCTGACTTTGTGTGAAGAATAATGGCATTGTCTGCAGTGTTAACATCCAGAACTCATGGTGCAAAGTCTTTTTCACTTGGATCAGGAGGGCGAACTCTTAGCAATATTTGAATTGAATCTCTTTGTAAAGATGTAGACAAAGAAAGCAGGTTTACAAATATTTAAACTTAATATATTTCATAAGCTATTAAGCTAAAAAGGGCTAGTGACTTAGTGACAAAGCACATAGCTTCTTAACAGAGGGATCTCAGGTTCCAATCTGATTGATTTTGAATTTCAGAAATTTAAGGATGCACCTGAGTTCACTCATCTCTAATGGTTACCTGAAATTTTTTGGGGAAAGTAAAGGCAGTGGGCCATTGTGCTAGCAGCATGACACCCTAATCAGCCATAGAAACAAATGACATGTACATCATCTGTTCCATGTATTGCAAGGTCTGAAACTAGGTACTATTGAAATGCTTAAAAAAATAAATTTAAAAAAAACATGACTCTTCAACACTAAATGACTAGCACTGCAACCATGCATATGTTGAGTTACTCAGCAGCTTTACTATTGATCTTAATGTTAAAATTGTAAAAACAAAAATGGTTTGAAAAAAAAAAAAGCTTAAACGAAGTGTAATTGTATCAATTAGTTTGGATCAGTCATGTAATCAAATTTCTAATAGATTATAATTATAATAAATTATAATAAGAAATTATAATAATATTGAACAACAACAATAAATCTGTACGATTAATAATATTTTTACCAATATTTTTTTTTAGAATTATTTCATGCTTTTAGTTTTCTCAGTATGCTATGACACTTATCTGGACCAGGGTGGATGTTACTGTCATTGATTTTTAAAGGCATTTAAAAAAAAAGGGAATGACCTGAATTCAAACTAGTATCCAGGCTCATGCCTCCTTGGGCTGAGGTGCTAACCAGTCTGCTAATGAGGTACTTATGACTGGAAGATTGTATGTTTGTTTCCATTTAGAGGGGCAACCTATAAAGGAGACATTCAAATTTATACCACCACTTCAGTCAAGTAACGGAACAATTTCTTTCCCTCATTCAAGATATGAAACAAAATTATAAATTACCAATAGTTATTTTACTAAATTTGTTAAATTATTTTATTGATTGTTGTATCAGGTAAAAGAAAAAAGAAATAATTGTGAAAACTTTCAGCTTAATCTGAGATCAGGTGTCAGACATAACTAAGACTAAGACTAAGACTGCTTTATTGATCCTTACGGAAATTTGTTGTGATTACAAGGACTCGTTTCTCATATAAAGACAACACAACAGAAAAATACACATAAATACAACAGACAACATAAAGAGTTCATTCAGCGACTACACACAGGTATCTTGGTGCATTTCATGTTCCCTGATCAATGAGTGCCGGTGATAGAGTCTGACCGAGTGAGGTACGAACGAGTTTTTGTACCGCTCCGTTCTTGTTTTGATTGACAGCAGTCGCCCACTTTGCGACGACCTGGCGTAGTTCTGATGGAGCGGGTGGCCGTTGTCTTCCAAGATCTTTTGATTTTTCTTAGGCACGTTTGTTCAAAAAGTTCCTTTAAATGTGGTAATGTTGTGAGTGTAATTTTTGATGCTTTTTTAATGATGTTTTCTAGACGTTGCAACAGTTTAGATGAGGCGTTGCCTTGCCAACAACTTATTCCGTATGTTAGCAGATTTTGTACAGTCGCGCCGTAAAATGTCTCAACATACAGGCAGATAGAGAGTTGATATTTAAGCTTTGTAAAAAGGTTCAACACCTAATGTAACTGGCATAAGCATCACTTACGTTATAAGAAATAAAAAAGTTAAATAAGTAAATAAAGGTAAACAAAGATTATCAATTATGCTTAATGTTTTGTTATAAATTACTGGGTGATTTTTTTTAATACCGGTACATTAAAAATAATTTACAATTATGAAAAACAGTATGAAATATTGTGCTTTAAAGAAAATAAAAATGCTTAACCTGATTGATGGATCCATATATATTGCAGCTGTAAATTTAAAAAAATATATTGTCAATGTGTTGTTCTATCCAAAAACAAAAAATGTGTTCTATAAACATTGAAGTATAATTAAATACATACATATTTAAAACAAAGCATAATCATTTTTATGTAACAGTACATCAGAGCTATTAGTATTCAGAGAAAAAAAGAAAAACAAAGATTATATTAAGCATCTATAGCTGTATCAATAAGTTTGGATCAGTCATGTAATTAAATTTTCAAATAGATCTACACCAGCATTTCCTAAACTTTTAACATATGCATACCTAGCCCCCCCTAACCGAGATGACAGATCATCTGTTCCTGGTTGTTAATTTTAATCTGAGACACTGTGCCACATCTGTTCCTATTTTTTCAATTTAATGCTGAAAAAGTAACGTTATATAAATTTTAATTTTGAAAAGGCAAGATATATTTCAGAACTTTTTCTTTTAAAACCGGATACACATTAGTAGCCTCTGATAAAGTCAATTAGGAAATCAAATTGCTTGTAATGCTCTCCATTATTCATTTGACTGTTAGAAAGTATTTCTCTTAAGGCCAGATATGGATCAAAATCTCTTCAACCCAAGTCTTGTCTCAAGGTTCCTCAAAGGCAGCAACCATTTTTAGATTGGGTTATGCCACATACATAGTGTCCAGACTCCGGTCATGAGCCCACTTACTACAAGCGGGCAAAGGCCGTGCTAACCACAGGTTATTTCTTCATATACCTATTTTGTAACTACAAAAGCTCTGTAAGTACCTCTATTCTGTGTCCTTAATTTGAAAAACGAAGTGTCGGACTTGCTGGGTTGTCAGGTCTCTCTTTCTGTTGGTGATATGAAATGATTATTTTATTATTGTAGACAAACAATATTAATTTTAATAAGACTCTAATCTCATACACTAACTGTAACTAAATCTCCATAGTGACCTTAGACCACCTCTACTAAATCTCTAGGATCTAGAATATTGTAGATTATAACAATATTAATTATAAAATGGTACTATAAATGTAGACCACTTCACATATCTAGGTAGTATTGTGTCAAATAAGGCCTCACTTTCAAGGGAAGTTGATAACCGTCTGGCCAGGGCCAGTAGCGCTTTTGGATGCCTTCAGGCGAGAGTTTGGCGGAACAAATTGCTCCGCCTGCCTACAAATATCAATGTCTACCAGGCGGTGGTTCTCTCAACCCTTCTGTATGACTCTGAGACATGGGCACTATACAGAAAACAACTAAGACTTCTTGAGCGCTTTCACCAAAGATGCTTGCGCTCCATCAAGGACATACAGTGTTAAGACTGCACTACAAACAGTGATGTCCTTGCAAACACCAGTATAGACAGTATAGAGGGACTTCTTATGGTCTGACAGTTACGCTGGGCAGGGCACGTATCCGGTATGGGAGATGAACGTATGACAAAGGCAGTCTTTTTTAATGAAGTAAAAGGTGGTCAACGTAACAGAGGTGCTCCACGGAAACGCTTCAAACACCAGCTTAAGTGTCAACTTTCCTTAGCTGACATAGAAGAGAGCACCTGGTTGCAGGCAGCCTCAGAACGAGACAGCTAGAAGTCAATCACGAAGGCCACGGGATACACATTTGAGACAAAAATAAAATCCGCTGCCAAGAACAAATGCAGATGGCAAAAAAAAAATCTAAATCAACCACCTGCAGACAATGGTTATGCTTGCCCTTGATGTGGCAAAATATGTAGGTCACAGCTGGGGTTGCACAGTCATGGGAAATACAAGCATTCCTCTCTAATCTTGGGACTCAAAGACAAGCCTTATAATGTATAATAAACTACTACTACTAACTACTTTTTAACTAGATCTAGATCAAGTCAATCTATCTAGTTAGTTCTACGTAGGTATGTGACAAAATTGTGTAAAAATTTTTTTAAAAAATTTGGATAATATTTTATTAAAGATCTTGTTCTGAGCTTTCCAATGAGGTATAGAATGTTAGTATGAGTCCAATACATAAAAAAATAAATAAAATTTTGGCGCGTTTTCACTTAACATTGAAGCAATGGGAAACCAGGGCACAAGATTTTATGAAAAAATGAACAAAAATGAGTACCATTTCGTTAATTTTTATCACTTTGCTATAATCTATATATCAAAATAAAGCTTAAGGTGTGCTTAATAAAAGTATTTTATTGTTTTATACAGTTTATATATATATATATATTTTTATTTTTTATTTTAACCAACTCAATATGAGGTTATCATTTTTTATTTTTGTAATAAAATGTTCTTATATTTCTATTTTAACAAAATGTTGATAACAGATAAGTGAAGCACTTGTCCTGAGCTTTCCAGTTATATATAGATTATTGCTATATGCCAAATGGTTAATTTTTTACAAATTTTTTAAACGCATTTTCACTCAACACTAAGTGAGGTTTTATGAAATCAATAAAGCATACTATCTCACTCATTTTTATATCACATCTAAAAACAACACCAAGATAAAGATAAAACTTTAGATGTGATGAACAAATATATCTTTAGCTACATGTATATTATTTCTGTATATTTAAAGAAAAAAAGAATAAAAACTTTAAATCATTTTGCATAGAAAAAAAAATTAATTACTTACATAAATGTTTCTTGACAATTGATAATATGATGTTAATTTTTTTAAGTCTAGCATGGTAAGATGGCAAGGCATAAATGATTGTGGATTGTGCTGATAACGTAGAAGTTGAATGTGATAACATAGAAATTAAGTTCGACCAACTGATGATGAAGCCAATGGTGGTTTGTTAGTGACGTAGGGACTCGATGACATGCAAATTAGTCAGTGATGAATGACGATAAAGTAAATGGTGGCTTCTTTGTGTTAGAAGCGTAGCAAAGCAGATATCATGCAAGTAAGCAGCATAGAATGATGATGAAGTCAATGGTGGTTAATTTGTTGGTGACTCTGATGACATGCAAGTTAGTATGTGCTGGATGATGAATAAGTAAATGGAGCCAAGTGACTCTGATGACATGCAAGTTAGTATGTACTGGATGATAATTAAGTAAATGGAGCCAAGTGACTCTGATGACATGCAAGTTAGTATGTACTGGATGATGATTAAGTAAATGTTGCCGAAGTGACTCTGATGACATGCAAGGAGTTGAAGGACACCATCATGAAAGTATAAGGCACATGTGGGAATTTAGACACCATCACGAAAGTATAAGGCACATATGAATTTTTGAAAAGTTTAATGTTTAATTTAATGAAGGGTTAATAATAAATGGATTTGAAAAAAAAGTTTTTTTTTTATGAGAGTTTAATGTTTGAATGATGAAAGGTTAATAGGATATATGATGATTTGTGTTTGAAAAAACTTAATTTTTAATGGTACACATAAATATAAAAAGGAGAGTTTACATATCTTTACAGTCACAAACTTGAAGTGAAGACAATTTTATAAAACTAATAATATTGTTTATAAAAATTATTAAATATTTTAATTTTAAAGTTATGGCTTTACATTAAACATAATTTAAATTAATTCTTTATGAACTATCAATAAAATAAATTTTAACAAGGAACGTTATATAAAAAGTTAAAAAGTGATGATGTACCACATATCATTAGTGATAGTAAAAATAGCTAAGAAAAATAGTTGATTAGCTTTTTTTTTTTTATTAGATGATATAAAACAAAATAGTGTGCTAGAAAAAAAATAAATAAACGCAATATTAAAAATGGGAATGACAAGTGGTACACAACAACTGGTGTTATTTCAGATCTACCGGGAGGACTAGAGAAACACTTAGTATGTTAGTAAGTCATGATCATTATTCATTTTAAACTTTGCTGTATTACATGTGATGCAATGGGAAAACAATTGTAAACACTATGTAGGTTTCATCATTTTAAAAGTTATAGTTACATGAAGGAAATGAATAATAATCAAATTAACAAAAACAATCCCAACACAAATGTTATGTTTTAAAAATTACAGAAAGAGGGGCTTTACTTTTCTGTTAAAAAAAAATTTTGAATGATCATTCTTTATAATTTGATAGTTTTATTTACATCTTTTTTTTATTAAGGTACTATTTTATTTTAAATATTTTATGTTTTAAAGCTTAAAACATATAGTAGAAAAAGGTTAGGGCTATGGTTACCTCTAGTGAATTTTATAATAGTATATAATATGTTTAAAATTAATGACATAAACTTTTAGTTTACTATTCTTTACAGTTTGAAAATTTTATAAAAGTATTTATTTTATTGAAATGTATTAGTCACTAATGATTAGCTAACAGATTTACCCCCCCCCCCCCTATTGTTTTTCCACCCTATTATAAAGAATCCCTGTTTGTAAGACAGAAGTGAAACTGGAACATTTTTGCCAATGGGTAGGGAAAAATCCTTGATGTTAACAAATACTATTCTACAGTAATGTCAAGTCTTTGAACAGTATGTCACAGGCAAGCTGATACTTGCTCATGTCATAGTCAACCCCTCTACTCTCGTCCTCATCATCCAGCCAATATTTTACCAAATATACATCTTTCATTCCTTTTTTCAGTCCCTTTACCCTGCCACTATATAATACAGAGCCTGGACTGTACCAATAGTGGCATATCAACCTGTCTATAACATTTCCAGATAACAATTCCTGCACATCCATCCAAGTCTGTTCAGTCACGTTAGTAATCAGTTCCTTAATCTTGTCAATGTAATTGTCTTGTCTTAAAAGTTTTTCAATTTTCTTTCTTTCTTTCTGTTCTGTCTCCTGGTTTTTTTGCTCCGCCATCAGATCAATCTCCTTAGTCACCTCTGACGTCCTCACTCGATTAACCTGCCTCCTACTGCGAGAGACACCAATGGCCCAAGTCACCCTTTCAGTCATATCTGAGGCACTCAGAGAATCTAGATAGGCTACAGTTCTGTTCTTTAGGGAACGGATTCTAGAGGACATGTAGCACATCGTTGCATTAGGTGCTTTTTTCTTGGCTGCACTAAACATGCCAATCACCTCTTCAGAATCCATGTTATGTAGCCTAGCAGATTCTGTCTGAGTGCTCATCAGCTCAGACACATTCATACAAAGATACCTTTTATACTGCCTATTGATAGTTTCTGCAATAGAAGACAAACTAGCTTTTATCATGTTTTCAACTTCCTTATCTTGAGGGCAGAGCAAAAGAACCTCCAGTATGGAATCATTAACATCAAGGATTTCACCAAAGAAGTCTAGGTTTCTTGTGAAAATAATGAAGGGATTATTAAGGCATTGATCTACTTGGGCTAGAACTTCTTTAATGACTGTGATAGCCCCAAGATGAGAAACAGCTTGCGCACCAGGCGCAATGTAAAATTTTTTCATCCAAGGGCTTGTCAACAGTTTCCCTACCACACCCATAACAAAAAGTTGTTTCTTCCCAGTTTCACTATTGAGGTCACTGTGCAGGCAACTTATCAGCGATCCAGAGGAAAGGGCAGGGGATTTTAAAAATGATAATATTTGGTCATAATGAAGGACCAATATTCCACAAGTACGGAAAAACACATGCAAACGATTTCCCCTATACAGTGGAATAAGGCCCTTCGGTAAATTTTCATTAAGTAGAAAGGAAATAAAATTTTTGGGGTCAGCCTTTCCATCTCGATACCTGAGTTTGTCTATTTGTAAGACAATGTTGCCTGCTATGCAGTCACTCCCAATAAGGCTGCTCCTTTCTGTCTGCAGGGACTTAAGTGCCAACCTGCAGCCTTTTGAAATACTATCAAGTGGGTGCAGGTGGCAATTAAGTTCATTTAAGGTTTTACCCCATAATGCATTTAATTTAACTATGGAAGCATGATTCACTGATGCCCGGTCTGAGATAGTGTTGGAAATATTTTTGATAATTTCATTATGACAAGTGTAAAACTCTATCTTATGAAAATCTGAGTAAGCATATGCTAAATTTTTTATTGATTCAATTAAGTGTTTTTCATAGTCCTCAGCCCTCCCACCACTCAACTGATCTAAAGCTTTAACAAAAGTATCAGTTGGAGTGGTGAGGTGTACTGAATTGACAAGTACACCCTCTTGGGTTGTGGAATCAAACCCAAGAGTTAGATGTGGTGTTTTCATGGCAACTTCAGCGGCTTGTAGGTCTGAAATAACACCAAGTTCTCTTACAAAGTTGTCTACCTGTGAGGGACGCAATCAAGAAGAACACCCAATCTCTGTGATAAACTACTAACTATAGGGGAGATGGAAGAGGTTGGGGCCTGGTATAAAAGACAATTAAAAAACATTAACCTTGTCATAACATCATATGTTTTATTATTTTTTTTAAGGGACCTAGCTTTATTTTCTTTTAGTTCTTTAAGTTCATCTTCAAGAAGTAGTTTATCACTTTGAAGAGATGTTATGATAGCGTCCTTCACAGCCAATTCTTTATTAAATGATGATTTCATTTTCTTTAATACCTCTTTAATACCTCTTGATGCTTTTTTGTTTGCCAAATACATTTTTTACATTTTAAAAAACGTTTGCCAGAAGCAATTTCATATTTGTGCAATTTTTTTAACAACTTATTAATCCTCTCATTTTTTCGGTGAACAGACCGTCTAAGATTTTTAATAAGGTTAGGCTGAGAGTTAATTTGAGATTTTAATAAACATATTTTTTTCCTATATTTATTCTTGTCTTCACTTCTTGCCTGGGACACAAAAGAAAGTCGTCTTTTTAAATGTCTTCTACGAGGGGTTAATTCATCATTGCTTCTTAAATTTGATGAAACAGGATTTATTTCAGTAACAGGATTTATTTCAGTTGGTTGTATAGCTTTTGTTGGAGTTAAATCAGAGTTAGGAGCAGTTGTGCTAGGTAACTGGTAAAATATTTGATAGCAAATGTTTTGAATTTCTGACAAATATTTTGTTACATTACTTTTATACTTTGCAATGGTGCATTCAGTTAAATAATGAACTTTTGAAATTAAACATGGATAAAATGGGAATCCAAAAGTTGAAGCAACAATTTCTGCTGTGGATGTTTGGGAGGACTGATTTTGCAGATAAATTAGGAGGACATGTCCTTTTAAGCATAGTTTATTATTGTCATCTGGTGAAAGTTCAGAATAATTAAAATTTTCATAAAGGAATTTGTATAAAATAGTGTCTTCAACATTTGTACAGGATGAAAGCTTTCTTTTTCTTTGTCTTGGCATGATATCAGATAAAAGAATGTGGGTGCGTAAGTGAATAATCCAATGGAAAATCTTAAATAATTCTTGAGTAATATTTGATAGTAGATTGTATTGTAGATCAAGTAATTAGATAAACATTGAAGTAGATATTCTATTGTAGATCTAGACAATCTAGTAATTAGATAAATTAGATAAACATTGAATTAGAATATATTTTTAATAGTAATTATATAAAATGTAAGTAGCCTAGATTCATCATAGAATTAAATAAAGGACTACATAGCAATGGTCTGGGCACTCTGGGCTGCATGATGATCATGATGTTCTGTCATATCAGCATTTTAATCCTACTCATAAAGCATGAGTATGATAATAATGATAGCAATCAGCATGATTAGCAGCTTTAATTTCATGAGATTGAAATACCCCATCTCATTAAACTTAAACCAAAAAAAAAAAAGCTATCTAGATCTATTTTTCTATATAATATAGACATAGATATATAGTAGAGTCATGATCTAATTATAAATATGAATGTTAATCAAGCTAACAAAATAAATCAATCAAACTGATCTAAATCTAATGTATGTACATCTAGTTTTATGTAGTCTAGATATAGTCACTAGTATAGAATTCTGCATCCAGTAACTTTTTAATACATAAATACTAGATTCTAGATCTATACACACACTATTAGTTAATACAGTAGTTGAGTAGTCTAAAATATAAATATAGTTTGGATTCTAATATAGTGTTATAGACTATAGTCAGAGTAGATATACTTGATAAACTAAAGAGTTTACTAACTAGTATTAGTAACTAGAGACTAGAGGTAGAGTCAGTAGACTGGAATATAGTAAATCTAAATCTAGATGATAGATCTATATAAGTATATGAGTGTTTCTCCAGTACTGGTTACAACTAGGTATTGGTTCACTAAAAAGTCCGTATTTCATAAGATTGTTATTCAAATGTGACAATTTGCATTACATTGCATTAAGAAATGGTTAATCTATAAATTTTGATATTTTGAGCTCATAAGGTGCTAGGGAAATATTGAAATTGTAAAAAATGTGTGAAATTACTACCCAAAATGGCAGCTTTTGATGTAACACGGAACACCATGGTATGATTGAATTAATATCGTACTAAAACCAAGGGGCATAAAACTTCCATCTTTGTTGGAATATGTTAACAAGATCCTCATATTTCAATGTCATTATTTAGTTTTTCTCAAGGTTATTAAAATATTGATTAAACACGGTCACAAAAAGGCGTTTGAGGCGCATCGCGATGTGTCCCACTTTATACGGAATTACAATCCTCTATGAATTGTAAACAAGAAATAAATAATATGCTCAACATTGCATTTCTGTTACAACAAGCATTAAAGATTTCTTTTAAAGTATTTTTTTTGTTAAAAGCTTTCTAAACATGCATAACGAGCTTAAAATAGGTCGAGGTGTCCCAGATGAAGCGCCTGTGCTGCGTGTGTTAAGAATGGGATTATTTTTCCCACAACACTACTTTTTATGAATGAGAGTTCTTTTGAGCATCACAGGTATTGTGTAGAACAAAAGAAGTGCCGTTTCCGCTGGAAATACTGGCGTAGTAATTAACAGGAGTACGTAAACAATAGCGTGTCCCACAATAAACCATTGATGCGCCTCAAGCGTCGACACGATCAATCGCCGGCAATCTTGCACAAAAACCTCATTTAATCTGTTTTTTGTGAATCAACAACCCATCAGGTACGTAGATATTTCATTATTCTACTGAAATTTAAGCTTATTACAAATAAGTTTGATTGCAATATCCAAATCGAAGTGCTTTTTTTATTACGAGGTTACTAAATTTAACCATTCAATCATGACGTCACGTGAAGCGTCTTGAACACAATTTAGTCTTAAATCGTAAAGTTAATCAATTTTAAAGCCTGTTACTAAACAAAAAGTTTATATTTCTAAAACAATTATGTTGATGTAATAGTAGACGTGTGTAGCGATTTAAAATAATTAATTTGTTTTTATTTTGAGAAGTAAATTGGATTAGGCGTTGAGGCGCTCCTTGGGACCCCGTGCTGGTGTTTTCCATGCATAAATTATGGCGTCACATGTAGCGTCTAATGCGAGTTCAGGATTTGTTACGTTTTCTGTATTCATGGAAGTTTTAATTAAGATTAAATGATTTTAATATATGTAATAAACTATTTTCATAATTAATCATTTTAAATGAACATTTATTGACATCTTTTATTTTATATTTTTTGTAATTTTACTTTACATCGTTTGGGGCGTTTCAGTGGACACTACTCCGTTTGTTTACAAATGGTGTCCTAGTTTGCGTCTGTTAAGTCCAAATAGATTTTAGTGATAGTTTGTTAAAGATTTTACAGTGTCAGATAATATTAGCTACATCTAAAAGAAATAAAGCGGTACTGTTTAAGAAATATTAAATAATTAAAATTTACTTATTACTGTAAATAAGATTTAGAACTATTAGATCTTTCGTTTGAGGCGCATCTCGGACACTTGTCTTTAAAACTTTAAAGAGCTTAACTCTAGATCTAGAAATCTAGACTGATTAGACCTCTAGACCTAAATCTAGATTTACTCTAGATCTAGATCTAATTATGTAATTCATTATCTAGATTTACTCTAGATCTAGATCTAATTATGTAATTCATTATATTATAGCTAGATTTACTCTTGAGTCTTGATCTAGACCTAGAGTAGAGTAGAATAGTCTAGTCAGTCTAGATCTAATTCACTATCTAGATTTAGATCTAAACTAGATTATTAGATTAGAAATCATTAGATCTTTTATGAATCTAGACTAGTGACTCTAGACTAGATCATTTATGACTAGATTTAGAATCTATTTTTAGATTTAATAATATATTTTTCTTTAAATTGACCAGTATCTAGAAAAATATCTAGAGACTAGATCTATATTATAGACCTATTCTATATTAAAATGTAGATAGTATCTAAAACAAAGTTTGGTTTAACCTGCACTTAATTTCCATTGTATTGTTTATACAGTATATTCAATTATATTATATTCAGTTCTTTCAGTCTACCACTGAATGATTATAACTTAAGTTAATATAATTAACAGTACTAGTCCTATACTATTGATTGAGTCTATCCCTATCAAGCAATTATGGGCATTACTAGACTAGATTTAAATAATGCACCAATATATAATATATTATATGTTTATGAAATTTATTAGTAGGCCTATATTATATATAATAGATCTATTTATTTAGATACTTATACATTTTTTTATAAATTACAGATTTCAGTAATGGAGTATCTGTTAGAGTTTCAAGGCGTCTACAAGCCAAGAAAGACTCTAAATTTACAAGCATCAAAGCCTGAGTCTCTAACACGTGTTGCTGTTTTAGAGCAGAGAGAAAAGGAAAGGTTGAGAAAAGCTGCATACAGGGCCTAGTTAAGCCCACATGAAAAAGCTTGGATAAACAGAAAACGCAAAGAAAGAAAACAGCAAGCTAATAGTCCACTTAATGTCATCTCAGCAGAGGTTGGTGAATCACTAGGTACTGGATTCCAGACTCCAGTGGCAAAAAGAATGGCTGTTTCAAGGGCTTTGATGAAATTGCCTAGGTCACCCAAGAAATATGCTGCAGTTTTTGATGGTCTCACACAAATATGCTCCCCAAGAAAAAGTAAAAGCTGTCCATGACATACGCTTTCTGCGCCTACCTGAGAGAAGAAAGCTCATCCTTCTAAACAACATTAAAGAAAGTATCAAAACCTAACTACACTCCACCAGCAAAAAAAAAAGTCAGATGTCTAGTGCTCATAGACAAGTACTCTGCAGTATCCTTAGTAAGTACAACAAACTCAGAGGTTGTGCTACTCATTTCTAACATTTGGTCAAGAAGTTTTATGTCCAAGTGCAAATCAGAACAAATTGCAAGAAAAAAAATGACGTGATTGCATTGCACAAAATGCCTTGGAAACAATATTCATTTTTTACAGTAGAGGGAACTGATCCCTCTCAATCATCTGTTAGTGCTCAAACAGGAAAACGTTTCATGCAAAAGCTACTTTACATAAGATGCAGTCTTGCTTATGTGAGTTGTGTTTGAAGATTTTTCTTTATATAGAGGGCATTAATAAATTTCTGATCAAAAAAGGACACAGAGAGCTGACATTAATAAATCCAGCTTCATCACTTGACTTAACTCTATGCCCAAGAACTAATGCCAATTGTTTTCATAAGCTGCAGTGCATTGAAAGATCATGTAGCAACTGTGGTGTGGATTTAATTAACAAGTATTGAGCCTTTAAAAAATTGCACAGATGAATTAGCAGAGTGGAGTATAGTATGTGGTCAAAGATGACGGATGAGTATGTTCAGAGTGATGGTACACTGCAAAAGGTATCAAAGTGGCGACCAGTAAATAAAGAAGGATCTTTTAATGACCTAGTGAGAGGTATTACACCTAACACTATTGCTTACAGAAATAGAAGCTGTTTCTGCTATCCATACAGAAATTCATATGGCAGTCAGTGCCTGCATGATGAAATATGTGGCTCTTGGAAGGTGTTCAAACTTCAGAAACAAAATGGTAAGTACTTGTATTTATTTATTTTTAAATAGCACTTTACAATTATCTGAGAAAAAAACATTATTCATTTTAAAATTACGTAATTGATTTCTAAATGAAATTGTTTCTTTTTCTTCAGTAGTGCAATCTCAGTCAAATCTTGAAGACTCTTTGGATGTCAGTCCCATATGCTCAAATTCAAAGGTAAAGAGCTTTTACATATAAACATTTTAAACATTTTCATTGAATCTTATGTTACCTGTATTGTATAAGTTGTTTTTTAATAATATACCTTGCTAAATAATTTTAGACTCATTTTAGAAATTAAGTATTTCAGCCCCATGTTGTTGTTTTTTCAGGCCCAAACAATTTTCTTCACTCATCAAAAGTACATTGTAAATAGCTGTGTGATTGTCAAGTATGGGGAAATATTCTATCCAGGTATAATTTTTTGCACTGTGTACCTTTTAATTTCAATAAACAAGTTCAAAGTATGTTTTAGATTGAAGTATTAACTTTTCAACATTGCTGGTAATTTTTTCTAACAGGAGTTGTGATAGAAGTCCTGGATGATCAGCGCAGAAATAATTTTTTTAAAAGGCACAGAAATTAAAGAAATATAGGACATACAGTTAGTGTATGCAGACAGGATTGTTACTGAAGTGATGTTGATACCAAGGCAATAGTTTGAGAGTGGAATGTTTTGATTTCTGAATTTGTCAAATAAAATTTGTGTACAGTTTTATGTGTTTTCTTTTCTTTCTTTTTTTTTTCAAACCTTTTTCTGTGTGTTAAAACTAACAAAAGATATAAAATATATATTTGTCAATAATTAAAAATAATAATGATCATTCACTTGTGCACAGATAAGACAAAAATATAAACTTATAAACATTATTTTAAAAAATGGTGTCCCATGAAGCACCCGCGACATTTTGTGAAATTAAAGCAGCATTTTTACAAATGGGTACTATATGACTAGAATAGTGAACTTAATAACAAGTCTAATGGATCACTTTAGTGCAAAAATAAAATAATTTCAATATTCTCACAGAATATCTTTTAAAAAAACTTTAACTTGTAGTGTCACAGGTGCTACGGTGTCCCAAATTTTGAATTGAGCTCAAATCCACTTTTTCTATGCAAAAGCATAAATTTCAGTATCTAAAGACTAATATCAATAAAGACAGTTATATTATGCTAAAATACAATGAATTTATCAATTGGTCGTTGTTAAATTATCAAGTGGTGTCCCGGTGATGCACCTGTGACGCAAAAGGGGGTACCCCTTGAATAGACACTGCTGTCAAAATCTACATCTTGCAATTCATTTTCTATTGATAAATTCTTAAAGTGAACTGGTTGAAGAAGTGAATACAGTTGAAATGAAACCAAAAACTTCAACTTTAATTTTTAGCATAATGTGACACTTTTTGGCACCAGTACTGGAGAAACACTCATATAGTAATATAGTCAGTGTCTTAGTACTAGTACTTGACTAGATCTATATTTTATATTAATAATAATATTATATATAGATCTAGAATCTAACTAAATGTTGTCTAAGAGTACTAAGACTCAGAGTCTAACTCTAAAACTACTAAAAGTCTAAGTCGACTAAGTCAAGTCAGGAACTGAAACTTTAAGATTAAGTGAAGAAGGAGTGATAATGAATTAGATCTAGATAATTAGATCAAGTGTTATCAAGATTAATCAAGATCATTTAGATCAAGATCTAGATCTAAAATTCAGATATAGATCTAGATATACAGTTTCAAGAGTTGCTCAGTTTCCCTTCGATGTAGATCTATATCTAGATCTAGAATGTACTATAATAAATAGACTATAATAAATGTTTACACTTGACTACAGACAAAATAGTCTAAAAATACTACATTGCTGTCACGTGACTGTCAGTAATGATAAATTGATTTTTTTTTCGCCTTTTAACATGTAACATGCTTAACCAAAATGCTATTAGAGAAGTCATCTAGCTCTCTATAGAAAACAGAATAACTAAAATTGGTAGGAGAATGCACGTTTTATATGAATAAATTAAAAACTTTATCAAAAAAATGTTTTTTGGATCTAGTCTATTGCCAAAACTGAAGGACCTCGAGGTCTGATCCATTCCCGCCATTTTTAAAACAAGTCACATTTGTTGCCTCACAAGAATTTAGACAAAAATCGCCTCGATTATCATATTACAATAAAATTTGCTCAACTTACGGCCATTTAAATTATCTTCAAGAATAACCAAACTTTTTCAACGTATAAACAACCTGAAGCACGAAATAGATCTACAAAATAACGAACTTTTTACGAAAGTTCGGCCAAATAAAAATTAACACTTTTTTTTTTAATTTCATTTTTTTTTTTTTGTAAAAAAAATATTCACAAATAAAAAAAAAATTCTAAGGTGCTTCATATATTGACTGGTTCTTCATTCTTTGCTTTAAATCAATAGCACCCATACTTAAATAAATATAAAAATGAAAAATGGCGGCGCCACTTTTCCCGCGAGTTGAAATTGTGGTCTGCGCTGCTGAATGTTCAAGACTCAAAAGTGGCCGAGTTTTATTTTTGAAGTGTTAGGGGAACGAAACAATTACTTAAGTTTATATTTTTACCACAGACATAAAGGCATATATGTCTGCTTTTTTTTTTTTACCTGTAAAGTACAGTTTCTAAGGACAATATCAAAGTAACAGAACAATATTTGTTATGGGAGATTGCATTCAATCAATCAGGATGGCTGCCTGGTCGTGCGGTTTGCGCACTGGACTGTCGTTCGGATTTATCGACGGTCGAGGGTTCAAACCCTGCCCGCTCCCATCCCCCGTCGTCCTGCGGGAGGTTTGGACTAGGAAGTAAACTATCTTCAACGATGAATGAACATCCGAAACATGTAAAACATTTTACAATTTAGGCCTATTTCGAAAGTAAAATTTGTAAGAAAGAAAATGCTTGATGACTGCTTGGTGGTTTGGCTTCCTAACCGATGAGTCTCGGGTTCGAATCTCGGTGAAGAGTGGGTTAGGAATTTCTGGATTTTTAGGGTGCTCCTGAGTCCATCCAGCTCTAATGGTGCCTGACATAAGTTAGCGAACGTAAAAGCGGTTGGTCGTTGTGCTAGCCACATGACATTCTAGTCAACTGCCTTATGAATTGCAAGGTCTAAAGTAGGTGCTCTACTCTATATATTGTGATGTTGATTGTTCAGGCTGTCTTGAGGTCAACTATGGATGACTGTTGAATTTCAACCAATTACTCTGCAAGCGTTTGGGTGTTATTGTTCGGGTGTATTCCGTGTAGTTGATCAACAATCCAGACAAAACAAACACATCGGTTTTAACTAGTAAAGAGATGTAGTCAACGCTGAAGAACAATGTAACATGTATTTATTCTAAGAAAAGGCCACAGTAAACGTCTCTGTCACTAAACACGTCGTTACCCTGGAGGATTATATCGCTAACTGATTTTCCGGTCTCTAACCCAACATATCCCAAACGTCACTAGTCCCGTTCAATATGCGTCTTCTATGGTGCGTCGCTAAATAACTAAACTATAAATAAGGTGTCTAACAATATCTGTCTGTCTGTTAGGGGTGGACTGGGTATCAAAATCGGCCCAGGCATTTCAATACCATCCGGCCCATAAATTGTATATTATATGATGGACATCCAGATCTAGGTCTACCTAACGTCATAATCATTATGTTAAATTTGATAATGTATCGAAAGCTGTACACATGCTTACAGTGAACACTGTGTCCTTATAAGGAATAAAGGCTTTATATTGCTTTTTAATCGCAAAGTGTATAAAAGGATGAAGCTCTATGGATGTAGTCTATTACATTATTTCGGAAAATATGATATATTAAATTTAAAAAAAAAAACAACTACTTCGCTCAGGGGCCACTTCCCCTGAAAAAAGAATATTATAAAACATTTAACAATTTAATAGTCCTACCGGCTACCGGCCCATTTGGATACCGGCCCACTAGAGTAAGCATCTTCTTTTTTTTAAATCACGTCTGTATTTTATAAGATAAGGGCCGCATGGATGCCACTATTAAATTGTTCTTATAATATAATAATATATAATATATATAATATTCTTTTTTCAGGGGAAGTGGCCCATGAGCGAAGTAGTTTTTTTTTTTTTAATATACTCTACTAAGGCCTAATGTCCATATAGCCAGTCACCCCTGTTGTCATTCTATCTATCTATCCATAACCCCTAAATCTATCTATCTATCTATCTATTTATCTATCTATTTATCTATCTATCTATCTATCAACACGTAACCTGACATTAGTTAGGGAAAGTAAGAGTGGTTGGTCGTTGTGCTGGCCACATGACACTTTCGTTAACAGTAGGCCATAGCAACAGATGATCTTTACACTATCTGCCTTATAGATTGCAAGGTCAAAAAGGGGTGCTTACTTTATTTATGGCTGTCTGGTGACGTGGTAAGAGCGCTGGGCTATTGTCTCATTGGTACCGGGTTCAAACCCTGCCCTTTGCTTTACACACGTTGTTCTGGCGAAGGTTTCTAGGATGTATGCATCTTCTATTCTGATGGAACATCCGAAACATATGAAAGGAAATTAAAACAAGTTAATACTCAAAGCCGACCATTGACTAAGAAAACTATTTTTAGAAAGAGAAACTGCTCTAAATGACCTGAACTGCTCTCCAGGAGTTCAATAGAGAACTCGTTAAGCCAGTGCTATGTGTACAACATTTCTATCCCATGGTCTCACTTGACTTGGTAGACAGGCCTGAGGGCATGCATGTTGATTTCCACGACATGTCTTTTTCATGATCTTTCTTTCTTTCTTTCTTTCTTTCTTTCTATCTATCTATCTATCTATCTATCTATCTATCTATCTATCTATCTATCTATCTATCTATCTATCTATCTATCTATCTGTCTGTCTGTCTGTCTATCTATCTGTCTGTCTGTCTGTCTGTCTATCCACACTTCCGTCTGTTTGTATGTTTGTAGGCCAGTATATTTCTATAAGCTCTCTCTCTCTCTCTCTCCCAGCAAGAACGTTTCACGGGATATCAAGTGTGGACATTTGGTTGTCAGGTTTTGTGTTATGCGCTCTGTTGTCTCACTCGTGCATAGTTTGAACCTCGCCCGCCACCCCACCAACGCCGTAGGATGTAATACACTTCATATTGAAAAGAACATCCGAAACTTGTAAAACATACACCTCTATACATTATATGTGTTTTGAAAGTCATTTACTGTCAGTTGTTACTGTCTATGCAAGATAGTTGATCCAGTACAGACAATTTAACGATTTCTTTTAAAAAATAGGCCTACTATGTGGCCGTGGGGGATGAGTGGTCTCAGGTTCGAATCTCGGTGAAGGCTTGGTTTTTGAATTTCGGGATTTTTTAGGACACCTCTTGTTCTGTTGTCACAGATTAATAATAAATTACTGTAGACGTTACTAATTAATAATGATAATAACGAGACTGTCTTTATCAAGGTAGACATATATAACTAACTTTTATTTCCGTCCGATTCTTTGCTTTCGCATAAAACATAAACAACAAACAATGACGTAATATCTTCTAATATTAGCACACCTATGAGTCCATCCAACTATAAAAGGTACCTGACATTAGCTGGGATAAATTAAGGCTGTTGATCGTTTGTCAGCCACATGACACCCTCATTCGTTAACCGTTTGTCAAAGAAAAATAATCTCTATATCCTCTGCCATGTAGACCGCAAAGTCTAAAAGTGGGTAGTTAATCCAATCGTTATAGAAGACCTCAACCTTGACCTGCTTCCTCACAACCTTTGACCCAGTTTAGACCAATAAATCGTCTCTGTTTTTGCCTTGGATAAAATCTCTTTCAATGACAAGCACGTCCATTCTTTTATGTTGCCTTCTTCTTTCTTCATCTGTTTCTTCTTTTTGTTTTACCTGGTACTTTTCCCTGAAGGAAGGAATTTACAACCCCTGAGGATATTGTGATATGGCCATAGAGTTTTAGTTTGCGTTTTATTGAAAGTAGTTAGCAAGTTATCGTGGGGTCCAATCGCAGTGCTAATCCTGTCTCTAATCTCTTCATTTGTGATGAGGTCTTAGTATGTGATACCTAGGATCTTTTAGTAGCATCTCAATTTCATTGCTAGGATCCTTCCCTCTAGTTCTGCATTCAGAGTCCACCCAACTCTAATGACTCTAGTTGAGGGAAGTAGAGGCTGATCGTTTTGCTGGCCACATGACACTCTTGTAAACCGTTGGCTTAAGATATAGATGACCTGAACATCATCTTCCCTATAAACCGCATGGTCTGAAAGGGTAACTACTTTTTACTTTTTAGTAGTATGGCTGGTTAACTAAGTTATTATAGCGTCATGCTACAGCGTGTGGGTTCGATCCTCGTACTGCCTAATTATTTTTCTCTTTAGAATGAAAGAAAAGAAGAAAAAAAAGAAAAAATTAAAAATGCATGACATCATTTATAAAATTTCTGAATTTTTTTTTTATTTAAACAATAATTATTAACAGTTACTGTACAGTGTGTCATCTAGACATCAATAGCAACATGATTTGAAACAAAATTATTCTAAAATTGAGACTCTCTTAAACATGTTGATCTTCAAACGATGGAGATTAGTTAAACACTGTAAATAGACAGGGTAAATAATCCACGAATTATGGATTGATCCTAGTATCCTCCCTTCGCTTCTACAATCCTTTTTTTTTTGGGGGGGGGGGGGGGAATCATAAATATATGTATATTACATTTCTTTTTCTTATTTAAAAAATAAACATTGCATTACTACAAGAATATTTTTTTTTGAACAATTTAATAATGTGATTTGTTTCGTCGCTAAGCACAAGTGCTACTGAAGCAGTCAATTAAAATAAAAACTTCAATATACACATGATCAAGATTAAGATAAATGAAAAGTAATCTATCTATCTATCTATCTATATATATATAATTCTCCTCTTTCCACAACAGTTTAAAAGTAAAGGAAAGATCACTCTCTTATTTCTGCGGATATTCCACGAGAAAACAAGAGAAGGGGGGGGGGGGTTAACACGTTGTCACAAAATAGCAGGGCCGGACCGTTGAAATATCACTTTTTTTTTTATTTCTACCTCAAGTTAAAAAAAAAGGTGTGGGGGGGGGGGGAGGGAGTAATCTACTCTGTAGTAACTATCGAGGCGACACGGAGCACGCTCAAGAGTTTGGACACCATGGAAAGATCACTCTTTTATTTTTGCAAGTCGGACGGAGGGAGTTATCCTAGAGTCTAGAGGCAAAAAAAAAAAAGGGGGAGGGTGAAGTACTATTCATCCGTCTCTAAATAGCAGAACCGGACTTAACAATTGTAGAGCCCTATGCGAAACGGATTTCGCGGGGCCAAGTTTGGGTAGGGATACGGATAGTAAGTGAAAATTAAGAGTTTTGTATTAGAAAATAAATTCGTCTTTGCATTTTTATTCATTCTTTACTACGTACAGAATTACTTTACGAGCCTTGCGTGTAGCGAAGTCATATACAGTCTATCATAAAAATTCTATTTCCTACATAGATCACGCTCAATAGCAAGAATTACCAAATGTTTCAACCTATCTACGAGAATTGTTGATCTCAAGTAATTCTTCATTAGTTTGAGGCGCGAGAAGCTTATTTCACTAGATTCCACAATAGCGGGTATTGCATAATGCCGTTTTTTTATCGTGCGTAGGATTGGCTTTTTCCATATTGAATGACACCCCAAAATGACAATATTCGTCTATATATTACATGAGATTTGTATACGTTTTCAAAAGATTTTAATAATTTCAGGATATTTCCAGGACTTTTTCGTAGGTATATTTTGCAATTTCAGAATATTTCCAGGACCTCCTGTTAAATCGACAGGAGGCCGCGAGAAATCTGTTATAAGTTATACAATGGTTTAATTTAATAATTTATACACCTAAAATTAGCGCGGGTCCTATAAAAGTGCGTGTCCCACCTTGGTCACATAGGTTGCAGTGGCCTAAGCTCGGCCCTGCAAAATAGCGGCGTATGCTACGTACGCCGCCGGTCGACTAGTAATAATGAAATCGGTATATTTACAACAGTAATAATGAACAACAATACTGCAACTATCAGATCACATGATTCACAAACAGTGAAATAGTCACCCAATTACATTCTAAGCCATAGACATAGCAACACACAATATGAGAATAATGATGTCAATAATTTAATAAACGTATATATTAAAATAACAATATAACATTCTATAGTAGGATTTTGCTTCTGAAAAAGGCAGAATTAACTTTATGAATAAACCAATATTTTTTTTTTAAAGTTTTTTTTTTTTTAACAGATTTAGAATTTAACAGTTCAGCTAATTTTTCAACATTGGACCTGGAATAATATTTTCTTTTTTTACCAACCTTAGTCTGTGTTGTTTAAAATCCTTACACCCCAGCAGGTAATGAAAAGAATCACCTATTTTTGGTGTACAAAATGGACACTTTCTATCTTTATGATTCGTCCTATTGCAACGGTCTAGTTCTATTGGAAGATGGTATTACAACTTCTAATCTTTAAAAAAAAGTAATTAAAACATGGTAATTTATTTCAAAAAGGTGGGCAGTCTTCATAGACGGCGTTAGCATTGGACGGGGCCTGTGCGAGTGTCTTTAGGGGCACAAATATTTGTAGGATGGGCTGAAGATGACGAAAGATTCTCTTTGTGGTGGGGCTCCAATCTCTTTCTCTCTTTTTCTCTCTATCTTTCTCTTTCTATCTCTATTTTTCTCTTTCCCTCTCTTTCTTTAAAATAATGATACACTCATTAGCCTAATAAAGCACTTAAGAACACTGCATGCTGGATACACCAGACTCTTTCATAACACACTCTCTAAAACACAGGTTACACACAACACAGTATGAACTTTTTTACCATGGGGACTAACTCTTCATACAAACACATACACATAAATACAATGTCAACAAGTCTATCTTTTTATCTCTTTCTTTCTCTCTCTCTCTCTCTCCTTCTCTCTCCCTCTCGTCGAGTATTATCGGGGCTCCAATCTCTCTTTCTCTCTCTTATTTTTTCTGTTTTCCTCTCTATATTTTTCTCTTTCCCTCGCATGTTAGCTTTACTGCTACTAATAATAATAAGGCTTGTCTTGGAGTCCGAAGATTAATGAGGAATGCAACATTTCTCGTGGCTATGGAGTCCCAGCCGTGACCTACATATTTTACTACATCCCAGGCAAGCATAACCATTGTCCGCCGGTGGTCGATTAAGATGTTCTATACCTGCGACGCTAACTGTGACCTCCGTGTCGAAGATGCCGCGCTAACACTAGACGCTGGGTACATCAAACTCTTTAATATCACACGTAACACACACAACAATAGGAGCTTTCTTACCAAGGGGAATAACTCTACATACAAACACATACACATCAACACAATGTCAACATCTCTTTTTCTTTCTCTCTTTGTGTTTCTCTTCCTCTCTCTCTCGTCGTTTGGTATGCTTTGATTCTAGTATCCTCCCTTTGTTTCTACAAAATTGTATTTAAAAAAAAAATGAAGATAGCATTAGGGGCACGAATATTTGTACAATGGGCTGAAGGGGACGAAAGATTCTCTTTGTGGCGGGGCTCTTTAGGCACTGGAAAACACTGAAAAAAAAAAATCATAACAAAAACATTAAAAAAAAAACATAAAAAAAAACACACCAAACCCCCCCCCCCCCACAAAATAACAACGATACAAAAAACGGACAGAAGCGAGGCTCACTACCCGCTGTTCGCCAATCTGCTTCCGCTAACATTTCTACCAAGGCGCCACTTAAGGCCGTGGGGATTCGAAAATTAACTCATTGAACCAGCTGTCTCTGTACTATTTGTCGTGGCGCCTTTATTGACTTCCACCTATCCCTTGGTCTGTTAGCCCGTTGGGGCACCACTCATGATCGCTCAACCGTCTTCCTCCATCCCTGCCTATCCTTTGCTTTGAATAGAATCTCTTTCAAAGACAGGCCCCTTCCATTCTTTAAAGTTGTTTTCTAATCGCTTTCTCTGTCTGCCTCTTCTTTTTCCTGGTATTGTTCTCTGAAGAAAGGACTTTGCAAGTACTGAGAACTTGTGGTCAGCAGGCATTCATTAACCTATTATAATGACTTGAATTAATTTCCTTATTTCCGACCCAGTGCAGTCTTGCCAATGTTGGCATTATTTTGACGAGAAACTCGTGCGCTAATGGACACACGCGATGGCTGTGTTGAAGCACGGAGATACTTTTGGGCTGTATGACACGTTGCGGGGTTGACTGCAGACGCTTGGTACTAGATTGACACGTGATATGACGTAATTATTTTCCTTTTTGAAGTAACGTTTATAATATTTAAGATAACTTTATTGATCCAATCAAATGGAAATTCAGTTTGACTACAATTGACACCCTCAGCGTAACTCCTGTACAATAACAATATAGATGCACATACGAACAACATTCACACACGAAAAACACATACACACTCATAACCATCGCTTTATAAATAGACTTCTATGAATTCTCGATGACAGAATGTTTTGTTTTTTTTATGTTAGTCATCCAGGGTCTATTATTACTGAATGTTTTAATTTTTTTCTTTGATATAATTATAGTTTCCACAGAACTGGATGTACGAATTAACAGTTGTGGTAAGTTCATCTGTCTGGGCAGTTGTTTACAAACATGTCCCAATCTGTTTGCTCCAGGCAACTTTGTGGCTGTAAAACAGCGTCGTCAGACCATGACTGGATGGACTGTACTTCGGGTTTTGTTGTTTTTAAAACCGATTAGTACACGGGTGTAAGTGTGGTCCGACTCTTCGAGGGGAAATAACGATCGAGATGTGTAGGCCATTTTTATGTTGCTATAACACATGTCCAAGGTTTTATCTTGCCTTGTGGGACTTATTGGCACGAGTCGCCGTGGTCTATATTAAATCACGATGTTTTGCACTGAGCCGACTTCTGCACTGATCGCGAAGGACCCGCTCGGGAAAGACAGCCTTATGAACTCTCCGTGACTTGCGCCTTCTTCGATGTAGCGCAACCAGAAAAAAAAAATCTCAAGCAGAGAAGATTACGTCATAAACCAGCGGTTCTCAATCTTCTATGCTCTGCGACCCCTTTTTACAATCTCCCACTCCAACACACACATACAGCAATAGAAGAGTAGACAATAACAATCCATATTTTCGATGGTCTTAGGCGACCCCTGGCAAATCGTCGATCGACCCCCCAAGGGGGGGGGGGGGTCGCGACCCACAGGTTGAGAACCCCTGCCATAGACTATTGTGATGGTAGACTGGCAGATGTCTGTGGCGCGGGATGAAATGTGAGACTAACACGGAGCTGTTCGATGAGTCAACCGAACTGGACACTTACTAACAGTATAAATGTCAGTTGGTGGACACAGGGGAACGTGGGTGGGTGGGCTATGAGCTACCACCCCCAACTCCATTTTGTTTTATCCGCTCTAAAAACTCCAAGGGGGGATAAGTACCTGTGTGGTGAAGCACTTGGCTTCCAAGGGTTCTCAGCAAGAATTTCTAAAGACTGGTATTTTTAAGTTCGTGATAATTATGACGCCTGTGTCTACACTACTCTAATGCTACTAATGGGTACCTGGTGGGGAGGTTGGTCGCTGTGCTGGCCACATGGCACTATCGTTAAGCGTCGGCTATTGAAATAGACAGGGCCGGATTTAAAATATGTGTAGGCCCCGGGGCAGGATTTTTTTAAGGCACCTACACTTTTTCGAGAGAACGCATGTTGGCAACCATTGAGTAGTTAGGCATATTCAGTTTAAAAAAAAAAGATTTCTTTTGTTGTATTAGTTATTTTATCCATTTATTATAACATGCAGTTGATACAAGTTTAGACCTGACCTTGAACTCTGAGATCCAGCTAGGCGCCCACAATCTCGGGGACTTTAAACCAGTCGTGCAGACCGACCTCCGTCTCTATTTCGTAGGTTGACCCGCGCCCTCTTTTTTTTTCCCACAGACACAAATGAAGAGCAACTACTGTAACATTAACAATATAGATGCAAATACGAACACCATTCACACACGGAACACATAGACACTAACAACCAGCGCTGTATAAGTTAGACTTCTATTGACTTCACAACCAGCGTTTTAAAAGTTAGACTTGTATGGACTTCTCGATGACGACAGATGACCTTCGTGTTTGTAAATTATGGTACAGCTAGTGTTATGTATTATTGCTACTTTACTTTTTAGCCTTCTGAGTGATTTCGATCATTGTGCTACTCCAATCAAATGTGTTCTTTTTTGGCAGTTGTTTTTCTCTGTCAGCTCGATCAAAATGGCGCCTCATTTGACCTTTATAGCGCCGGGGGGGGGGGGGGGGAGGGGGGGGGAGAGAGAGAGAGAAAGAGAATTTTTTTAAAATCTTCATGAGTATTCACTATTCACTGTGCACAGATAACGAACATAGTCAATATTTGATGGAATGATAATTTACGATGGGGGATTATTTACGAGGATGGCTGCCTGGTCGTGCGGAATGCGCGCTGGACTGTCGTTCTCACTTCTCGATTGTCCCGTGTTCAAACCCCGCCCGCTCCCGTCTTCCTGGCTAAGGTTTGGACTAGGAAGTAAATTATCTTCTACTCTGAAGGAACATCCGAAACATGTAAAACATTTTAGAATAATTGAGTGACATAAGTCATGTTATTACGCAACACTTTGCGATTTAATCATCGAATATGTCGTCACATCTGGGAAGCGTGGTCGAGAGGCTAAGTACGCTTGAACTTATCTTGGCTTGGATACCTATGAAGGGGGCTCGAGGCTCGACACCCGACTCGAGTAGGGTTGTGTTTACAAGCATGAAGGTAGCACTATATAAAAGCTACATTTATTATTATCTCTTCACACAACTTCCAATCTACACGGCCAACATAAATTCAACACACCTTGGCAAGTCTAGCGAATCACTCAGCAAAATATTGAACCTGGTCGAATCATTAGCTCACACCTTAAAGGTAGATCTCGTTCCTAGTTGAAAGGGGCAACAAAGGTACAGGTACAATACCACAAACAGCCTCCGTGCCATGCTGAACAATCGTCCATCGGTAGCCAAGGACGCTAAGAGATGACGTAAACACAGTCTTTGACAACAGCACATAGGCAAAGAGACACTGTTGCTCTGATGTGCCGCGTAGTGCGCAGAGAATAAAACAACACAAATTAAACCCTAGCCGACCAAGTCCTGATTATGTGATTGCTAAATATGTTTTGGGGCTCTATATAATAATAATAATTTTATTTATAAAGCGCTGCTGTTAATTAACAAACAAAAAATGTAGGCTCAATGCGCTGTGATAACATTACAAACATAAAATGACAAACTAATCTAAAAAAGTTTTAAACAGATAGGTCTTAATGTTCTTCTTGAATGTAGTGTACCGAAGCAGGTTGTCTGAGATCAATGGGAAGTGAGTTCCAAATTTTTAGGTCGTGCACAGAAAAAGCCCGCAGACCGTAGCTTTTGAGGGTTAGGGACGGCTAACCCTAATCCTAACATGTGTTGCCTATAGGCTAGGTAAATCCGGCCCTGGTATAATACTAAGTTTTAGGCCCCCCCCCCCCCATCCTAAGACAAAGGTAGCGGTTGGCGCGAGATTGTACTTTTAAACCTAATTATTGCAATAAAAATGTCTTCAGGGCTGCTAACTCTGATCAAACTTCAATTTTGTATTGTTTATATATCTCTCTTTTGGATGACGAGTTTGGCGACCACTGGTTAGTAGATTGTGTGTATGTGTATTGAGGGGTCACGGGTCAGAGTAATTTAAGCGATCTATAGTTTCATAGCAACTAAACGTCAAAGTGTGTACCGTGTAGGTCTATCTAGTTCCGGCTATTTCACGCCTCGGAAAAATTGACCAATCGGTCATCTTTTAGATCTAATCAAATCAAGTTTTGGCACAGATGCCTATATGATCATATGATGGGTCACTGCCGTGGTCAAGTGAACAGAGCTCAGTCACGTGTGGCGCATTCAAACGGTACGCTCCTATTTATCTAGTTCTATCTGTGTCATCTCGTTTCCAGTGTCATCCAACTATTATAGATCTCATAGTGAGTCATACCATCTTATTATCTAGTCAATATTTATTTGCTTTGGTAACAAACTATTTTCTTTACTTTATGATATGGTAATAAATTTTGTCAAAGATTCTATAACTTTTATAATATGATAGACTAGATCTAGAATTCTAGATTGTCTAGAATCTAGATATCTTATCTAGATCTATTCTTATCTTATATAATACAGACGTTACTTCAAAAAAGAAGATGATTACGTCCTACGCGTCATGCATTTAGTCATGCATATTAACCAATGACTTAAATTCTGACAAGTCACTGGTTTTCCTGGCTAGCTCAGGCTCTATAACTAGTATAATAACTATACTAGAGTTACTAGTAATTTAATAGTAGGCTATAGCCTACTAGATCTATTATCATCAGGGGCGGACTGGCTTTATGGGCATTTGGGCAAATCCGGTGGGCCGGTACCCAAATGGGCCGGTAGGGCCACCGAAATGCCTGATCGAAGTCACTATGGCACATATCAAGTTGTTAAAGGTTTTATAATATCCTTATTATGTTATTATTTTTTTTTATATAAAAGGCCCTCTGAGCGTCGTGTTTAAACAAAAAGTCTTTCACAGACATTACAATGTAATACTCTTTTAACCAAACACATTTTCCGAAAATAAAATGTAGAATGTAGACAGTGCTACTAGTAGGCTTCATCTTTTTAGGGCCTACATCAGTGATTCCAAAAGTGGTCTATATAGACCCCCAGGGGTCTACAAAGACTTCCAAGGGGTCTACGAAAGTGAAAAAATTAATTCGGGGTCTATGAGATGTCCAAGGGGGTCTATGATAATGGATTTCATTTAAGCAGGTAGTGACTTTAATTTTCAATCCCATTAATGTAATTATTTCCTACACTAATATATGATTTGTAACTTAGTTAATCCTTTAAATATTTACCCTGCTATTCAAATGATCATTGTTGTATTTAATTTCAATACTTATTTAAAAAGCTTAATGTTGTCTACATGTAACTAATGTTTAACAAAAAGAAATGTAGACTGTACTGCGTTGATTATTTAAAACTGGGCTTCATTCCTTCCTTGTCAAATAAGCGGTTGCCTAAGTACCTTTTTATGGCGATATGAAACTAATTACTCTGTAGGATCATTTGAGACGCATCCGCCATGATAAAAAGTAAAAGGTTTGAAAAATTTTCGAATTCTAAAAGATAAAGTTCAGAATAGACCCACAAGATATCTTCAACATCATATAGAGAAGATGGTTGTTTGTGAGCGTCCTACAAATTCTCTCAACTTATAGCCAATTATGGAAAACACTATAGATAAAACATTGATTTTATCAGCCGTTGACGTATTCTTAAAAACTTGTTTTACACAAACCTACACAAACCGACGATATTATTAAATGAATACTTTAAGCAAAAATACAGTTCAAGGGCACATCGGAGTACGAGTTATAAAAGCTTCTTATGTAATTCTTTGCAAACAAGTATACAGTTTGAGATCAGCTGTATCGTAAGCTCTGACAGGGTGTAGTGTTGTGTGCTGCAAATTGCTCAAGGATCGCCGGCTCCTTATTTTCCCTTAAGGTTGACGGACGGAAACTTTCCCATGTTTAGGTATAGCTACAAGGCAGCAGAGGTTTGAATTCAGTTTTCCTTCTGCTAGGCTGGTTGCAAGTCAAGGCTAATGGGTTCTTCCTGCCAGAATCTTACTGGTTTAGGCTCCAGTTGCTCGGCTTTGCCCCTTCTCCTGATATTAAAAATAATATTTGAGCCACACGTGAAGGATCAAGAAATAAACCAGAAAATGTTCATTACGAAAACTTTTACAATGGCAAATTAGTAAATTAATTAATATTTATGTTTCGGAGATTATTTCATAGAACAAAAAAAATCCCTATATGAAACAATATCAGTAGCAACACATTTCCAGTGTGTTTGTTGATTCCTGTAATTCATATTAATTGTTATTCGAATTGGTTTGAATGTGACTTTATCAATAAAAAAAAGATAGATCTTTCTAACTTACAAAGTAGCTTTAAATTACATATTCTCTATTCGACTCACTACAGTTAGAAATACGTTTGAAAAAAATGGAATTGATGAATTTGCAATATAAGTTAACAGGGGGTCTACCGAAAACCAGAAAATATGGCAAGGGGTCCACGAGACAAAAAAGTTTGGGAAGCACTGGCCTACATAATTGCTGATTTAAAAAGACGCTATATTGCTAATTAAGATATAATAGAGTTCACTGTATGCATGCATATCGATACATTATCAAACTTAACAATGATTTTTAAGGACCGATACACCATCACATGATAGAGAATTTGTCGACCGAATTTTATAGAAATGCCCTGGCCGATTTTGACACCCAGTCCGCCCCTGATTATCATCTATAAATAATAGTTAATAGGCATTAATTAAGGCCTTTTATTTTTAGATAAAGTCACAAAGTAGAGTAATTAATAATTTTATTACGGTAACCAGCTCATCTGTAGTCTAGATCTCTACTAGTTACTAGATACTACTATTACTAGATCTAGATCTCTATCTCTAGACTCTAGTGGTCTTCTCTATCATATATATTAATATGGATGCCTGGCCTATCATATCCTATGCTATATAGAATATAGATCTAGATCTATTATATCTAGATCTAACTCTAAATTACAGTAAACTAGATTTATCATGACTACATAGTCATAGGACCTCTCTACATTAGTCTCATTAGAATCTAGATTAGATCTAGATGTATTATTATTAATCATCAAGACTCTAGAACTCTAGATCTAGACTAGCTCTAGATAAGATTGGCTTAGATCTAGTCCTAGAAATAGCTGTCAGCACAACTTATCAAAAATGTAATCCTTTAGGGGTGTTGTTGCCATTGTAACTATAGATCTAGTTGAATAATCAGCTTTTGGGCTTAAACTTAAACCAGCTCAGAGATTATGCAAAACTTGGACATTTCTTTTTCATTCCTTGTTAGGCTTGCTGACCTGTAGATTTAGAATAATTTAGATTATATCTAGATCTAGTCTTGCTAGATCTTGTATAGCTTACAAACAACATTCTAGATCTAGATCTTAATGATAAATGTGTAAACAAACAAAAAAAGATACTGTGAAGCGTAACTATTTGCGATAAGAAAAATGCAGCCTTAATAACATAACTAGATCTAGTAAAATCTAGTTACTTAAGATTTTAGGTCTTAAGTTGTTCCTAACTATTTGTGAAAAGAAAAATGCTGCCTTAATAACATAACTAGTTACTTAGTTTAGATTTTAGGTCTTAAGTTGTCCATTTGTGGCAAAATATGCATTGACAACTTGGTCTGCATAGTCATGTGAAATACTGCAGGCTACACATTCATAACATTTGTATTAAAGATGGTGTCACTCATCCATAACCTTTGTATTTTAGATGGTGTCACTCATCCATAACCTACGTATTAAAGATGGTGTCACTCATCCACAACCTATGTATTAAAGATGGTGTCACTCATCCATAACATACTTATTAAAGATGGTGTCACTCATCCACAACCTATGTATTAAAGATGGTGTCACTCATCCATAACATACGTATTAAAGATGGTGTCACTCATCCATAACCTACGTATTAAAGATGGTGTCACTCATCCACAAACTACATTTTAAAGATGGTGTCACTCATCCATAACCTACGTATTAAAGATGGTGTCACTTATCCATAACCTTTGTATTAAAGATGGTGCCTACACATCCATAACCTTTGTATTAAAGATGGTGCCTACACATCCATAACCTTTGTATTAAAGATGGTGTCACTCATCCATAACCTTTGTATTAAAGATGGAGTCACTCATCCATAAGCTACATATTAAAGATGGTGTCACTCATCCATAACTTACATATTAAAGATGGTGTCACTTATCCATAAGCTTTGTTTAAAAGAAAGTGCCTACACATCCATAACCTTTGTTTAAAAGAAAGTGCCTACACATCCATAACCTTTGTATTAAAGACTGTGTCTACTTATCCATAACCTTTGTATTAAAGACTGTGTCTGCTTATCCATAATCTTCACAGTCCTTTGTATTAAAGATGGTGCCTACACATCCATAACCTTTGTATTAAACACTGTCTACTTATCCATTACCCTCACAGTCCTTTGTATTAAAGATGGTGCCTTGTTATGCTAGAAATATAAGTTAGATCTAAAAAATTTACCAACCAATTATATTTTAAACAGGAGTGTTGCAATAAATAATTTTTAACTGTCCAGATTTTTTTTTCTTTCAGATCAAAACGCAGATCTCTTCTTTGAAATATAAAATGGGAACATCATAAAGATTGCTAGTAATTATTACCTTTGAGAAACAGACAAGAAATGAAAACACTTTTAAAAAAATGGTGAATCAAGGATGCCGGCATTCTTTAAGGCAAGTAGTCATTCACAAAGCTAGAATTTAACTATTCTGACTTCAATGTTATTGTCATAAAAATGTTTTTACTAAGCAAGGGCAAGCGATGAAACCGCTGATCCAGCAAAGCAAGTGTCTTTATAAGTTTCATTCTTTTTGTTTGTTTGTTGCTTTACCTTTTGTGTTATTGCATGCAAATCGAGCATGTTTTTAAATAAAATTATTTTCAGAATAATTGTTAGATAATTAATCATTTAGCTTCATATAAATTTTATAGATCTAGTTTAAAAAAATGGTTTTAATGGTTAAGTTGAAATTTTATCTTCAAACAGACTTAAACTCAACAACTCTGCATAAATGTTTTATGTATTCATTATCATAATTAAATTTTGGAACATTTTCAGATCAATGTCTAGTTATCAGAGGATTAGAACCTTCACTTGTGAGGAACTGGTCAGAAGTTGAAACATGCTATGCCACAAAGTTGTATTTAAGGCAAGTAATCTCTTCAATATAATTTAAATTTTAAATTTAATTTCATAGTTTCTTTTGGTGTATGTTTATTAAGAACAGGAAAGCTGTGGAACACACTGATCTAGCAAGGCATGTATTTTTTTTTTTTATGTTTCAGTTTTATTTTATTTTTTATTATTTTTTGTGCATGCAATTTGAGAATGTTTTCAATGTTTATATAACATTTAAAGAAAATTTTTTCTGATTTTATAGAACATTTTGTAATTAAAAAAACAGCATCTTGAAATAATGAAATAATGAAATAAAACTTTTTTTGTTGTTAGCAGCCAAAGCTTCAACACAAGTTTCATGTCACATTAAACATGTTCAGAACAAGATTGTGTACAGCCTGTGGGTGAAGTGAAGGAGGACAGTCAACAGATCATGTGTGGTGCCCTGACAGTCCAACAAAAGAACAGGTGAGGGTGTTGTGATGGAAAGTAGTGAAGATAAGATGATCAAGTTTTTTTTCTTTTCCAAAGACATTGCTTCAAATGCTATAATTTATGTAATTTAGACTTAAGTTTCTTTTGATGCTTGCTTTATAAAGAATGGGCAGGCAATTGGTATATATAGATATTGAGCAGCACAGTAAGTAATAGTATAGTTTTTTTGACTTTGTACTGCATGCTAATTAAACTTGTTTTTAATATTAACATAACACTTCGTATACTTTTCTGTTATCTTAGTTTTTGGTAACTAGTTTTAAATATATGCATGTTAGAGAAGCCTCCTTACCTTGATGTATTATTTATTGAGATTGGTAAACTCAGGTTTAGCCTTACTAATTTGGTAATAAAGTCAGTATTTTCAAAACAAACTCTTTTCTCTTTGCAGCCATAACATTCTATCAACATTCTCATATTTTATAACATTTTCAGTTCCAAATGCAGTTTACAACCGAGTGATCTAGAAATGGAGCATGAATACAGATGATGAGAACTATGAACTATAAAGCACAAATAATCAGAATTGTAGCAAGCTTGTACCAAATTTTTCTTAAGGCAAGTGGTCCTTTCCAATGTTACATTTAACTACTTTTAATTTAAGTTCTTTTCATGTATGTTAAATAAGAACCAGTTTCTTACTACAGATCTATCAAAGCAAGTATATTTTTTCTATGTATTTGTATATTTTAATTACATTTTTTTTTTGTTGCTTTTTTTTGCGTGCTAATTGAAAATGTTTAAATATTTTCCTATCAAAATCTCAAAATACATGTTTTCTGTTATCTCTTAGCCTTATGGTAATTAGTTTCAAATGTATACATAACAATAAAACTTATTTTCTTCACTTTAACATTTAGAGAGCTAGATCGATTGGGGATTATCTCATTATGAAGTTTAGTCAAAATCTCACTTCACTAAGACTTGTATTTGTGTTTATCTGCCTGTACACATTTTATTACAACTTTCAGGTTAAGATGCTGAGTACAGCTTAGTGCTCCTCAGATGTAAGTAATGAAAAGAACTACAAGTTATAGGGAACAAGAAAAAGCAGTGTAGCAAGCTTATCCAGAAGTTTTTTTAGTCAAGCCTATTTCATTCTTGTGGTTCTCTAGCCATCAAGAATTCTGGACATACTTTCCATTCATCTGTGTATTGAGCTTCAAAGGCAAGTAGTTCATTTAAATGTTAAGGATTTACCTTTTTTTAACATAATGTATACTGAAGTGATAGGCAAATTATGAATATTGTAATGCTTATTTTTAAATGTGTATAGTGTATAGTGATTACTTTTAAGCAATTTTTTTTAGATACAATTTATTTACTTAAATGCTCTGCTATTTGATATCTGGTTGAATTCAGATGATAACAATTGCCTCTTAATCTGTAATTATAAAATTATTTATTTAGCTTGCACTTTTTTTTACCTTTTTTTAACATAATGTATACTGAAGTGATAGGCAAATTATGAATATTGTAATGCTTATTTTTAAATGTGTATAGTGTATAGTGATTACTTTTAAGCAATTTTTTTAGATACAATTTATTTACTTAAATGCTCTGCTATTTGATATCTGGTTGAATTCAGATGATAACAATTGCCTCTTAATCTGTAATTATAAAATTATTTATTTAGCTTGCACTTTTTTTTTAAATAGTTCAAGATGTTGAGTATTGATTCAACTTTTAGCTTGGGAGATAAATAGCCAAAGCTGTAAATAGACAGGCCAGGTAATTGAAACTAGAGGTAAACATCATGGGAAGTCCAATTATAAGGCAAGTATTTTTCCTTTATATTTTATTTAACATAATTAGTCAAACTATGTAATACTTATAGGCTTAACTATTGTTTCCATAGAAACAACTTTTTTTTAAATACCATGAGATATTGTATTTAAGAGATATTCTAGCTCAGTATATGTTGTTTCCATATATCATCATCTTAACAAGCACACATTCTCTGCTGCCAACAGTACCAATTTGTCAACCAAGCAACAAATATTCCTTGGTAATCTGCTATCAGATAACAGTTTTCTCGTTGGCATTTTTATGAATTAAAGCTTTCAAGGCTTAAGTAAGACTTACTTTTTTTTTCTTTGACTGCTAATTCTAAAATAATTTATCATTGCATGTTAAAAATAATAAAGAACTTTTTATACATATTTCTCTACCATTTTTCAGTGTTTTGGTCAAGTTTCAGATTTGTTTAGCATAATCCTGTACTACATATTAACAAATGTTTGGTGTGTCTAGTTCATCTCTCTCACTATGAAGATGGCTACACAGTGAGTACAAAGTTTTATTTTCATTCACAACACAAATTTTACTATAGAAAAAAATAATAAAAGCTATAGGTATTTAGTTTGCTAAACAACCTTCTTGTTATAGTGATAAGTTTATTTGATGCATAACTAAGCCTTGAACAATGCATCATCATAACTAATATAATGTTAAAAGGCATTTATTAGTTTAAAATTTAGGTCAATCAAATAAGATAATGTGATCTAAACTGTTTTCTTGGTACCAGCTATCAGCAATGCACCCCTATGATATACAAGTCTTCATTGCCAAGTCACTCTGCCAAACAGTGTGTACACCTTTCTTGCAGTGGTAGTACTTTACTGTACTTCAATCACTTCAGGAGTCTGGATATGTCAGCCCAAGGCCAAGGAGATCAAGTTTGTGTCCAAGGTTACTTAGGTAATTCTCTAAGAACAATAGGTGAGTTGAATTCTAGTGTACCAGTCAAATATCTTTTAGCAAAATGAAAAAAAATAATTTTGTTATAACATATAAAAAATCTATTATAAAAACACAATGTCTAGAGTTTTAGAGTACTTGTTTCAGACCATCTGATCATAGGTCAGATAGTGTTAAGCTCAACTGTTTCTATGGTCAATGGTTAACCATGGGTTGTTTGGCCAGCAAATTTTCAGATATTGCTCTAGTTTTAGGTTTATAAGATACATTTTCTTCTAAAGGGAATCAATTAGGACCAAAATATAAACTTTTATAAAGTGGTGTACTTAATCACGCAAGAGCTGCTTCACATTTACTGTAAGAATGTTTGAATAGTGCATACATTTTCATAATAACTTACCCTGTGATTTGTAAGGTTGACAATTTATTATATATTTTTGTTTTTAGAAAGTATACTGTATTATATAAAAAGAGCATGCATTGTCCTATAATTCTATACCAAAATGGTAACGTTTTCTGATTACAAACAAAAATGTTATTGAAGTTTAATCATAACAGGGTGGAATTGAAGCATTAACAATTCTGTCAGAATGTGGAAAATAATTACGGAGAAAAATTTATACACATGGGCAAGGCAATTACTGTGTTTCCTTTTTTTTCTTTTAAATATATTATTGCCATTTTTCTTTCAATTTGTAAATTTGCTTCAACATTTCAGGTTTTTTTTTTTAAAGACACACACTACATGTTGCTGATCTGTGGGTTAGTGGCTCAATCATTGTGCACTGATTCTCCACTGATGCCTAGATTGCCATAAGTTTATCTATTGATCTACAGATCAAGGTAATAAATATTTTTCTACTCTATAACCCAAGAGCTTCTTCTTTAGGATACATTGTTTTTACACTATGCGCCTAATTCTGTTGTATGTTTTAGGACCCTAGCAATAGTTTCTTAAACTTTCAGACAATCAGAGCTAGTTTAGAATGAAAGCACAAAACAAAAGCCAGATCTGTATAGTGTTTTTTTTTTTTCTGAAAATGTTTTTAAAGAAAAGTCCAGATATAGCAGCTTATAAGGCCAACTTGGGAAATTAGGTATTGTTAAAACTTGTACTTATACTAAAGATATTTGAAGTATTTTTAAACTAGCTCTGTTTTTCAAGTTTTTTATTTATTTGTTTGCATTAGATTTAAATTTTTTAAATTAATTATTTGAAAAAAATATTTAGTTGCACTATTTTATCAATACTGCATTATATGGTAATGCATTTAGATGTGATATATATCTGTTAAACAGTGAGTTTTTCTCAAATCAAGTAGGGACTAAATGGTCTATTAAACATGAGGTCAAGGAAAAAGGATGAACATTTCAAGGCTGCAGGAGGAACATTAAACATCTCTCTCACTGTGAAAAGATTCTACCGATCTACAAATGATCAACATGTTTTATCTAAAGTTCATCTGCCATTTCTTCAAATGGAGCCATAGTCAGAATAAGGTAAGAAATATTCTTATACTTCACAGCATTTATTTTTTTGTAAAGTGATGATCCTGCATTAGTTGTATGTTGTTTGTGCATGTTACTTTAAATATCCTGCATTAGTTGTATGTTGTATATGTATGCATGGTTCCTGTATTTGTTTTGTATATTATGATGTCAGTAATTACTTCACAAACACATAACAACTTCACACACAACTTGCAAGTTCACCTGTCTAGTTAAAGAAATTTGTATTGTATTTGTTTTAGTAGTGTCTAGTTATGAAAGTAAACTGAATTTTCATTTGTTAAACTTAGTGATATACCATTTTAATTTCAGTTAAAATATGTGGATGTTCCTATTAAATTTTTCAGAAAAACTGAATTGCTCTGAAATAATTCCAACTGTATAAATGTAAATATATTTCAACAAATAATGGAATTGGATTCTTTGTCATTTGGATTAATTCAATAGTAATGTATTCTAAATATGGAATTCAAACACAAAAATGAAAAGTTGTGAATCACCATCAACTTTCACTTTGCCACTTGGAGATTGGGATGATTCAAGTTACTGGAGATTGGGATAATTCAAGTTACTATTGTTGGGAGTTAATGTGAAAAAAAAAATCTACTATTCCATGTGATATGATATACAATTGCATGCAAAAAATCCTAACCCTAACACATTCAATGAACAATCAGTATGAACGTTTCCACCAAAGGAAATGTTGCCGCTCATGAGGCATCTATTTATTTGGCTCCAGATATTCAACTGACGCACATTCGCAAAACAAATGTAAAAAAAAAAAAGATTTAATCCATTACATGTATATAATTGTGCAGGAACATTTGGGATTGTCATTTGTATCACACTCATCTCTCATTCATTGAGACTCTACACTTAATCTGGTGATCAAAATGTGTTTGCAATTCACAGTGAAATCATTCTTTGAGTGCTTAAAAAAGAAATTCATAAGGATGTATAACTGTGTTAGACGTCTTCATTTATATTCCGATGGAAGGTTTGTAACAATAATTAAGTCACACTCAAGGAACATAAGAACCTGTCCATCAAAGGAAATATCGCCGCTCGTGATGCAACGCACACTAATCAACATTTGTACTTGCAGACCAACTAAATAGTTGCGGAGAAAACACATTTAATTGATGACTTTACTATGTTTAGCTTAGGACTTTTCAAAAGCGAAGACTGGACTCTTTAGCCATCTTCGTGTTCATAGGAAGGATTAATGGAGGACTTTTAAAATCGAAGACTGGACTCCTTAGCCATCTTCGTGTTTATAGGAATGATTAACGTAGGAATTTTAAAAGTGAAGACTGGGCTCTTTAGCCATCTTCATGTTAAAAGGATGTAGTTGAGGACTTTTTCAAAGAAGATCGGTCTCGGTGGCCATCTTTGTACTTATAGGAAAGGATATTGTATTATGTTTTAAACATGAGGATTTTTAGCTGAGGACTAGATGTATTAATAGTCATCAATTGAATTGTTGATCCAAGACAAAATAGTTGGTTATGTCTGTGTGCATTTGTAGACAACCCAGCAGTGCACATCCTTTTTCTTGTTTTGCTTTTTTCACGTGCTACAATGCCTTGGACAAAGCATCATCATAACTTGGAATGTTTAAAGGCATTATAAAAATATCATAGAAGAATGAGTTTGTGAAATAACCGGTTATTTCAGTTCAGTTGAATAATAGTTGGGACATAATTAGTTGAGTGCAAGCTTTGAGGCTGATTCAACTCACTCGACATTAGTTGAGTGCGAAGTTTGTGAGGCTGCTTCAGCCCTCAAACCGGATGCTTGTAGACCACCTTCAATAGCTTGAACACGACGTCATCAAAAATATTGTTACAGTCAGTTCATCAAAATGAAGTTGTCGGTTGACAAGCTCAAAACAGGAGTCAGCCGAAAATGCAAGCCTGAAACTTTTTATTGGGATCCAGCTATTCAACTGATGCACGTTTGCAAAACAAAATGTTAAAAAAAAAAGGATGAAAATAGAAGCCATCAGATGTATATGATTGTGCAGGAACAGTTGGGATTTGTGTCGTTTGTATCACGCTCATCTCTCATCCACTGAGACATTGTGAAGCGATGTAACCAGTGATGTTTCGAAACATCTCTATTTAATTGTGATGAGGATATCTACAAACGTTTGTGTACAAATATGTGATAATTCGCAGATTTTTCATCTCTGCACTTAATGTGGTGATCAAAATGTATTTGCGATTCCCAGTGAAATCATTCTTTGAGTGCTTAAAAAAGAAATTCATAAGGATGTATAACTGTGTTAGACGTCTTCATTTATATTCCGACGGAAGGTTTGTAACAATAATTAAGTCACACTCAAGGAACATAAGAACCTGTCCATCAAAGGAAATATCGCCGCTCGTGATGCAACGCACACTAATCAACATTTGTACTTGCAGACCAACTAAATAGTTGCAGAGAAAACACATTTAATTGATGACTTTACTATGTTTAGCTTAGGACTTTTCAAAAGCGAAGACTGGACTCTTTAGCCATCTTCGTGTTCATAGGAAGGATTAATGGAGGACTTTTAAAATCGAAGACTGGACTCCTTAGCCATCTTCATGTTTATAGGAATGATTAATGGAGGAATTTTTAAAGCGAAGACTGGACTCCTTAGCCATCTTCGTGTTCATAGGAATGATTAACGTAGGAATTTTAAAAGTGAAGACTGGGCTCTTTAGCCATCTTCATGTTAAAAGGATGTAGTTGAGGACTTTTTCAAAGAAGATCGGTCTCGGTGGCCATCTTTGTACTTATAGGAAAGGATATTGTATTATGTTTTAAACATGAGGATTTTTAGCTGAGGACTAGATGTATTAATAGTCATCAATTGAATTGTTGATCCAAGACAAAATAGTTGGTTATGTCTGTGTGCATTTGTAGACAACCCAGCAGTGCACATCCTTTTTCTTGTTTTGCTTTTTTCACGTGCTACAATGCCTTGGACAAAGCATCATCATAACTTGGAATGTTTAAAGGCATTATAAAAATATCATAGAAGAATGAGTTTGTGAAATAACCGGTTATTTCAGTTCAGTTGAATAATAGTTGGGACATAATTAGTTGAGTGCAAGCTTTGAGGCTGATTCAACTCACTCGACATTAGTTGAGTGCGAAGTTTGTGAGGCTGCTTCAGCCCTCAAACCGGATGCTTGTAGACCACCTTCAATAGCTTGAACACGACGTCATCAAAAATATTGTTACAGTCAGTTCATCAAAATGAAGTTGTCGGTCGACAAGCTCAAAACAGGAGTCAGCCGAAAATGCAAGCCTGAAACTTTTTATTGGGCTCCAGCTATTCAACTGATGCACGTTTGCAAAACAAATGTTAAAAAAAAAGGATGAAAATAGAAGCCATCAGATGTATATGATTGTGCAGGAACAGTTGGGATTTGTGTCGTTTGTATCACGCTCATCTCTCATCCACTGAGACATTGTGAAGCGATGTAACCAGTGATGTTTCGAAACATCTCTATTTAATTGTGATGAGGATATCTACAAACGTTTGTGTACAAATATGTGATAATTCGCAGATTTTTCATCTCTGCACTTAATGTGGTGATCAAAATGTATTTGCGATTCCCAGTGAAATCATTCTTTGAGTGCTTAAAAAAGAAATTCATAAGGATGTATAACTGTGTTAGACGTCTTCATTTATATTCCGATGGAAGGTTTGTAACAATAATTAAGTCACACTCAAGGAACATAAGAACCTGTCCATCAAAGGAAATATCGCCGCTCGTGATGCAACGCACACTAATCAACATTTGTACTTGCAGACCAACTAAATAGTTGCGAAGAAAACACATTTAATTGATGACTTTACTATGTTTAGCTTAGGACTTTTCAAAAGCGAAGACTGGACTCTTTAGCCATCTTCGTGTTCATAGGAAGGATTAATGGAGGACTTTTAAAATCGAAGACTGGACTCCTTAGCCATCTTCGTGTTTATAGGAATGATTAATGGAGGAATTTTTAAAGCGAAGACTGGACTCCTTAGCCATCTTCGTGTTCATAGGAATGATTAACGTAGGAATTTTAAAAGTGAAGACTGGGCTCTTTAGCCATCTTCATGTTAAAAGGATGTAGTTGAGGACTTTTTCAAAGAAGATCGGTCTCGGTGGCCATCTTTGTACTTATAGGAAAGGATATTGTATTATGTTTTAAACATGAGGATTTTTAGCTGAGGACTAGATGTATTAATAGTCATCAATTGAATTGTTGATCCAAGACAAAATAGTTGGTTATGTCTGTGTGCATTTGTAGACAACCCAGCAGTGCACATCCTTTTTCTTGTTTTGCTTTTTTCACGTGCTACAATGCCTTGGACAAAGCATCATCATAACTTGGAATGTTTAAAGGCATTATAAAAATATCATAGAAGAATGAGTTTGTGAAATAACCGGTTATTTCAGTTCAGTTGAATAATAGTTGGGACATAATTAGTTGAGTGCAAGCTTTGAGGCTGATTCAACTCACTCGACATTAGTTGAGTGCGAAGTTTGTGAGGCTGCTTCAGCCCTCAAACCGGATGCTTGTAGACCACCTTCAATAGCTTGAACACGACGTCATCAAAAATATTGTTACAGTCAGTTCATCAAAATGAAGTTGTCGGTCGACAAGCTCAAAACAGGAGTCAGCCGAAAATGCAAGCCTGAAACTTTTTATTGGGCTCCAGCTATTCAACTGATGCACGTTTGCAAAACAAATGTTAAAAAAAAAAGGATGAAAATAGAAGCCATCAGATGTATATGATTGTGCAGGAACAGTTGGGATTTGTGTCGTTTGTATCACGCTCATCTCTCATCCACTGAGACATTGTGAAGCGATGTAACCAGTGATGTTTCGAAACATCTCTATTTAATTGTGATGAGGATATCTACAAACGTTTGTGTACAAATATGTGATAATTCGCAGATTTTTCATCTCTGCACTTAATGTGGTGATCAAAATGTATTTGCGATTCCCAGTGAAATCATTCTTTGAGTGCTTAAAAAAGAAATTCATAAGGATGTATAACTGTGTTAGACGTCTTCATTTATATTCCGATGGAAGGTTTGTAACAATAATTAAGTCACACTCAAGGAACATAAGAACCTGTCCATCAAAGGAAATATCGCCGCTCGTGATGCAACGCACACTAATCAACATTTGTACTTGCAGACCAACTAAATAGTTGCGGAGAAAACACATTTAATTGATGACTTTACTATGTTTAGCTTAGGACTTTTCAAAAGCGAAGACTGGACTCTTTAGCCATCTTCGTGTTCATAGGAAGGATTAATGGAGGACTTTTAAAATCGAAGACTGGACTCCTTAGCCATCTTCATGTTTATAGGAATGATTAATGGAGGAATTTTTAAAGCGAAGACTGGACTCCTTAGCCATCTTCGTGTTCATAGGAATGATTAACGTAGGAATTTTAAAAGTGAAGACTGGGCTCTTTAGCCATCTTCATGTTAAAAGGATGTAGTTGAGGACTTTTTCAAAGAAGATCGGTCTCGGTGGCCATCTTTGTACTTATAGGAAAGGATATTGTATTATGTTTTAAACATGAGGATTTTTAGCTGAGGACTAGATGTATTAATAGTCATCAATTGAATTGTTGATCCAAGACAAAATAGTTGGTTATGTCTGTGTGCATTTGTAGACAACCCAGCAGTGCACATCCTTTTTCTTGTTTTGCTTTTTTCACGTGCTACAATGCCTTGGACAAAGCATCATCATAACTTGGAATGTTTAAAGGCATTATAAAAATATCATAGAAGAATGAGTTTGTGAAATAACCGGTTATTTCAGTTCAGTTGAATAATAGTTGGGACATAATTAGTTGAGTGCAAGCTTTGAGGCTGATTCAACTCACTCGACATTAGTTGAGTGCGAAGTTTGTGAGGCTGCTTCAGCCCTCAAACCGGATGCTTGTAGACCACCTTCAATAGCTTGAACACGACGTCATCAAAAATATTGTTACAGTCAGTTCATCAAAATGAAGTTGTCGGTCGACAAGCTCAAAACAGGAGTCAGCCGAAAATGCAAGCCTGAAACTTTTTATTGGGCTCCAGCTATTCAACTGATGCACGTTTGCAAAACAAATGTTAAAAAAAAAAAGGATGAAAATAGAAGCCATCAGATGTATATGATTGTGCAGGAACAGTTGGGATTTGTGTCGTTTGTATCACGCTCATCTCTCATCCACTGAGACATTGTGAAGCGATGTAACCAGTGATGTTTCGAAACATCTCTATTTAATTGTGATGAGGATATCTACAAACGTTTGTGTACAAATATGTGATAATTCGCAGATTTTTCATCTCTGCACTTAATGTGGTGATCAAAATGTATTTGCGATTCCCAGTGAAATCATTCTTTGAGTGCTTAAAAAAGAAATTCATAAGGATGTATAACTGTGTTAGACGTCTTCATTTATATTCCGATGGAAGGTTTGTAACAATAATTAAGTCACACTCAAGGAACATAAGAACCTGTCCATCAAAGGAAATATCGCCGCTCGTGATGCAACGCACACTAATCAACATTTGTACTTGCAGACCAACTAAATAGTTGCGAAGAAAACACATTTAATTGATGACTTTACTATGTTTAGCTTAGGACTTTTCAAAAGCGAAGACTGGACTCTTTAGCCATCTTCGTGTTCATAGGAAGGATTAATGGAGGACTTTTAAAATCGAAGACTGGACTCCTTAGCCATCTTCGTGTTTATAGGAATGATTAATGGAGGAATTTTTAAAGCGAAGACTGGACTCCTTAGCCATCTTCGTGTTCATAGGAATGATTAACGTAGGAATTTTAAAAGTGAAGACTGGGCTCTTTAGCCATCTTCATGTTAAAAGGATGTAGTTGAGGACTTTTTCAAAGAAGATCGGTCTCGGTGGCCATCTTTGTACTTATAGGAAAGGATATTGTATTATGTTTTAAACATGAGGATTTTTAGCTGAGGACTAGATGTATTAATAGTCATCAATTGAATTGTTGATCCAAGACAAAATAGTTGGTTATGTCTGTGTGCATTTGTAGACAACCCAGCAGTGCACATCCTTTTTCTTGTTTTGCTTTTTTCACGTGCTACAATGCCTTGGACAAAGCATCATCATAACTTGGAATGTTTAAAGGCATTATAAAAATATCATAGAAGAATGAGTTTGTGAAATAACCGGTTATTTCAGTTCAGTTGAATAATAGTTGGGACATAATTAGTTGAGTGCAAGCTTTGAGGCTGATTCAACTCACTCGACATTAGTTGAGTGCGAAGTTTGTGAGGCTGCTTCAGCCCTCAAACCGGATGCTTGTAGACCACCTTCAATAGCTTGAACACGACGTCATCAAAAATATTGTTACAGTCAGTTCATCAAAATGAAGTTGTCGGTCGACAAGCTCAAAACAGGAGTCAGCCGAAAATGCAAGCCTGAAACTTTTTATTGGGCTCCAGCTATTCAACTGATGCACGTTTGCAAAACAAATGTTAAAAAAAAAGGATGAAAATAGAAGCCATCAGATGTATATGATTGTGCAGGAACAGTTGGGATTTGTGTCGTTTGTATCACGCTCATCTCTCATCCACTGAGACATTGTGAAGCGATGTAACCAGTGATGTTTCGAAACATCTCTATTTAATTGTGATGAGGATATCTACAAACGTTTGTGTACAAATATGTGATAATTCGCAGATTTTTCATCTCTGCACTTAATGTGGTGATCAAAATGTATTTGCGATTCCCAGTGAAATCATTCTTTGAGTGCTTAAAAAAGAAATTCATAAGGATGTATAACTGTGTTAGACGTCTTCATTTATATTCCGATGGAAGGTTTGTAACAATAATTAAGTCACACTCAAGGAACATAAGAACCTGTCCATCAAAGGAAATATCGCCGCTCGTGATGCAACGCACACTAATCAACATTTGTACTTGCAGACCAACTAAATAGTTGCGAAGAAAACACATTTAATTGATGACTTTACTATGTTTAGCTTAGGACTTTTCAAAAGCGAAGACTGGACTCTTTAGCCATCTTCGTGTTCATAGGAAGGATTAATGGAGGACTTTTAAAATCGAAGACTGGACTCCTTAGCCATCTTCGTGTTTATAGGAATGATTAATGGAGGAATTTTTAAAGCGAAGACTGGACTCCTTAGCCATCTTCGTGTTCATAGGAATGATTAACGTAGGAATTTTAAAAGTGAAGACTGGGCTCTTTAGCCATCTTCATGTTAAAAGGATGTAGTTGAGGACTTTTTCAAAGAAGATCGGTCTCGGTGGCCATCTTTGTACTTATAGGAAAGGATATTGTATTATGTTTTAAACATGAGGATTTTTAGCTGAGGACTAGATGTATTAATAGTCATCAATTGAATTGTTGATCCAAGACAAAATAGTTGGTTATGTCTGTGTGCATTTGTAGACAACCCAGCAGTGCACATCCTTTTTCTTGTTTTGCTTTTTTCACGTGCTACAATGCCTTGGACAAAGCATCATCATAACTTGGAATGTTTAAAGGCATTATAAAAATATCATAGAAGAATGAGTTTGTGAAATAACCGGTTATTTCAGTTCAGTTGAATAATAGTTGGGACATAATTAGTTGAGTGCAAGCTTTGAGGCTGATTCAACTCACTCGACATTAGTTGAGTGCGAAGTTTGTGAGGCTGCTTCAGCCCTCAAACCGGATGCTTGTAGACCACCTTCAATAGCTTGAACACGACGTCATCAAAAATATTGTTACAGTCAGTTCATCAAAATGAAGTTGTCGGTCGACAAGCTCAAAACAGGAGTCAGCCGAAAATGCAAGCCTGAAACTTTTTATTGGGCTCCAGCTATTCAACTGATGCACGTTTGCAAAACAAATGTTAAAAAAAAAAGGATGAAAATAGAAGCCATCAGATGTATATGATTGTGCAGGAACAGTTGGGATTTGTGTCGTTTGTATCACGCTCATCTCTCATCCACTGAGACATTGTGAAGCGATGTAACCAGTGATGTTTCGAAACATCTCTATTTAATTGTGATGAGGATATCTACAAACGTTTGTGTACAAATATGTGATAATTCGCAGATTTTTCATCTCTGCACTTAATGTGGTGATCAAAATGTATTTGCGATTCCCAGTGAAATCATTCTTTGAGTGCTTAAAAAAGAAATTCATAAGGATGTATAACTGTGTTAGACGTCTTCATTTATATTCCGATGGAAGGTTTGTAACAATAATTAAGTCACACTCAAGGAACATAAGAACCTGTCCATCAAAGGAAATATCGCCGCTCGTGATGCAACGCACACTAATCAACATTTGTACTTGCAGACCAACTAAATAGTTGCGGAGAAAACACATTTAATTGATGACTTTACTATGTTTAGCTTAGGACTTTTCAAAAGCGAAGACTGGACTCTTTAGCCATCTTCGTGTTCATAGGAAGGATTAATGGAGGACTTTTAAAATCGAAGACTGGACTCCTTAGCCATCTTCATGTTTATAGGAATGATTAATGGAGGAATTTTTAAAGCGAAGACTGGACTCCTTAGCCATCTTCGTGTTCATAGGAATGATTAACGTAGGAATTTTAAAAGTGAAGACTGGGCTCTTTAGCCATCTTCATGTTAAAAGGATGTAGTTGAGGACTTTTTCAAAGAAGATCGGTCTCGGTGGCCATCTTTGTACTTATAGGAAAGGATATTGTATTATGTTTTAAACATGAGGATTTTTAGCTGAGGACTAGATGTATTAATAGTCATCAATTGAATTGTTGATCCAAGACAAAATAGTTGGTTATGTCTGTGTGCATTTGTAGACAACCCAGCAGTGCACATCCTTTTTCTTGTTTTGCTTTTTTCACGTGCTACAATGCCTTGGACAAAGCATCATCATAACTTGGAATGTTTAAAGGCATTATAAAAATATCATAGAAGAATGAGTTTGTGAAATAACCGGTTATTTCAGTTCAGTTGAATAATAGTTGGGACATAATTAGTTGAGTGCAAGCTTTGAGGCTGATTCAACTCACTCGACATTAGTTGAGTGCGAAGTTTGTGAGGCTGCTTCAGCCCTCAAACCGGATGCTTGTAGACCACCTTCAATAGCTTGAACACGACGTCATCAAAAATATTGTTACAGTCAGTTCATCAAAATGAAGTTGTCGGTCGACAAGCTCAAAACAGGAGTCAGCCGAAAATGCAAGCCTGAAACTTTTTATTGGGCTCCAGCTATTCAACTGATGCACGTTTGCAAAACAAATGTTAAAAAAAAAAAGGATGAAAATAGAAGCCATCAGATGTATATGATTGTGCAGGAACAGTTGGGATTTGTGTCGTTTGTATCACGCTCATCTCTCATCCACTGAGACATTGTGAAGCGATGTAACCAGTGATGTTTCGAAACATCTCTATTTAATTGTGATGAGGATATCTACAAACGTTTGTGTACAAATATGTGATAATTCGCAGATTTTTCATCTCTGCACTTAATGTGGTGATCAAAATGTATTTGCGATTCCCAGTGAAATCATTCTTTGAGTGCTTAAAAAAGAAATTCATAAGGATGTATAACTGTGTTAGACGTCTTCATTTATATTCCGATGGAAGGTTTGTAACAATAATTAAGTCACACTCAAGGAACATAAGAACCTGTCCATCAAAGGAAATATCGCCGCTCGTGATGCAACGCACACTAATCAACATTTGTACTTGCAGACCAACTAAATAGTTGTGGAGAAAACACATTTAATTGATGACTTTACTATGTTTAGCTTAGGACTTTTCAAAAGCGAAGACTGGACTCTTTAGCCATCTTCGTGTTCATAGGAAGGATTAATGGAGGACTTTTAAAATCGAAGACTGGACTCCTTAGCCATCTTCATGTTTATAGGAATGATTAATGGAGGAATTTTTAAAGCGAAGACTGGACTCCTTAGCCATCTTCGTGTTCATAGGAATGATTAATGTAGGAATTTTAAAAGTGAAGACTGGGCTCTTTAGCCATCTTCATGTTAAAAGGATGTAGTTGAGGACTTTTTCAAAGAAGATCGGTCTCGGTGGCCATCTTTGTACTTATAGGAAAGGATATTGTATTATGTTTTAAACATGAGGATTTTTAGCTGAGGACTAGATGTATTAATAGTCATCAATTGAATTGTTGATCCAAGACAAAATAGTTGGTTATGTCTGTGTGCATTTGTAGACAACCCAGCAGTGCACATCCTTTTTCTTGTTTTGCTTTTTTCACGTGCTACAATGCCTTGGACAAAGCATCATCATAACTTGGAATGTTTAAAGGCATTATAAAAATATCATAGAAGAATGAGTTTGTGAAATAACCGGTTATTTCAGTTCAGTTGAATAATAGTTGGGACATAATTAGTTGAGTGCAAGCTTTGAGGCTGATTCAACTCACTCGACATTAGTTGAGTGCGAAGTTTGTGAGGCTGCTTCAGCCCTCAAACCGGATGCTTGTAGACCACCTTCAATAGCTTGAACACGACGTCATCAAAAATATTGTTACAGTCAGTTCATCAAAATGAAGTTGTCGGTCGACAAGCTCAAAACAGGAGTCAGCCGAAAATGCAAGCCTGAAACTTTTTATTGGGCTCCAGCTATTCAACTGATGCACGTTTGCAAAACAAATGTTAAAAAAAAAAGGATGAAAATAGAAGCCATCAGATGTATATGATTGTGCAGGAACAGTTGGGATTTGTGTCGTTTGTATCACGCTCATCTCTCATCCACTGAGACATTGTGAAGCGATGTAACCAGTGATGTTTCGAAACATCTCTATTTAATTGTGATGAGGATATCTACAAACGTTTGTGTACAAATATGTGATAATTCGCAGATTTTTCATCTCTGCACTTAATGTGGTGATCAAAATGTATTTGCGATTCCCAGTGAAATCATTCTTTGAGTGCTTAAAAAAGAAATTCATAAGGATGTATAACTGTGTTAGACGTCTTCATTTATATTCCGATGGAAGGTTTGTAACAATAATTAAGTCACACTCAAGGAACATAAGAACCTGTCCATCAAAGGAAATATCGCCGCTCGTGATGCAACGCACACTAATCAACATTTGCACTTGCAATTAAGTAGTTGTGGAGAAACACATTTAATTGATAAATTTACTGTCATTAGCTTAGGACTTTTCCTTTGTGGGTGGTGAGTCCTTAATGTTTGTCTGCACACTTGGTAGGTTTTTCCTATCTGAGCTTGAGTTATTGCCATAAATGAGATAATTGAAATTAATATGTTTTAGTTTTTTTGTTACTATAAATAACTGACATTTTTCTGGATGTAAAGACATGCTCCAATGTGATTCCCTTTTTTGTAATTCATCTAATTTTCTTTGTAAAATTTCTGTATCTTGAGTTGTTTTTATTGTTTTATATATTATTCAATTGTCTGGAAACAATCTGACTTTTGTTCCTGAACTTATGCAATTTGGTAAATTATTTATGTACATTAAAAATAGTACTAAACCTAAGACTGAACCACATTTCCATCGACATGAATATTGATCATATAATTGACTTTTTTTTTTTTTATAATTATAAAGTTCCATTTCATATTTTTTTTTTATAATTATAAAGTTCCATTTCAGATCTTTAAATTTTTCCAGTAATCCAACCACACAAAAACTTAATCTTCTATCAGCCTTCTCATGTTGCAGTGTTAACTTTTTATGTTCCTTTGTCTTCTTCATTGCTTATCTGAATTAGCTCTTGCTACTTTAGAAGTAAAATAACTGTTTTCTCTTACTTTATTTACAAATTCAAATTCATTCTTTAATAACATATAGCCTCCAATTAACTTTAAAAAAAATATTGTTAAAGGACTCTTTGGATTGCATCCAATTATCAATTCAAATGGAGAGTAGCCAGGAGTAGTTCTATCATCAATTCAGTAGTTATTATTGCCTTTGTAAGTGACCTCTAGCGTTCTCACCCTGAAGCCGCATGCAACCATGTGCTCTCTTCTGTGTCTTATAAATAGAGAGACTTCTTTTGGTCTGACAGTTATGCTGGGCAGGGCATGTATTCCATATGGGTGATGAACGTATGCCAAAAGCAGTCTTTTTTGGTGAGGTGAAAGATGAACATGGTAACAGTGAATATTTCCAATAATCAGGGGACAAACATTTTTCATCACCATAGCTGTGATTCTTTCTGTTATCCATGGGCAGTCAATAAATGCTATTGGACATGATATCTTGTTGTTTTGCCAGCATAATTTTCTTACTGTTACCCATCATATTTTCTTAGTTTTACCTGTCATATTTTCTTAGTTTTACCTGTCATATTTCCTTAGTTTTACATGTCATATTATCTTAGTTATACCTGTTATATTTTCTTAGTTATACCTGTCATAGTATCTTGTTTTAACATGTTTATCATTAGTGACTGTGGTATATTTCACTAGTACACCATTAACATATGCTGGAAAAAATTCCAGTTTTACTTCAATATTATATACTGTAGGTTGGAACTTCATTTGTATTAACATTATTGCTTTGTTACCTATTCTGATTTCCAATTCCTTATCTATTTCTTGGTACATTATATTTTTGGAGAATTAGATTCTTGTCTTTAATGTTGATAATAAATTTCTCTTTGGTGATCTAGATTCCAATAATATTGCTTTTAACAGGATGCATTTCTTTCTTTGTTCTCTCTATTAATGAGTTAATAACACTCAAAGTCTTGCCTCTTAGTTTACATATGAATATATTAGAACAAGTATCTTCATTGTAATTGCAAGTTTTACAGATAGTCTGAAAATAACTTCAGTATTTCATCAGTTTCTTTAAGGACCCTCATTTTTTTGCCTATAAATATTCTCTTTATGCTCTCGCTTGGTAGTTTCTGTTTTGTCTCCCTTGTTTTGAATTGCAGCTTTTATTTTTCAGTTGTTTTTTTTTTTAATTTCTGATTCTTTGTCTGGTTTTGCTTCCTTTTAATTTCTTTCAGCATCTAGTTGCATTTCTCTCTTCTCTTTGTGCTTTGTAAATATTCTCTATATGTTCACCCTTGGTAGTTTCTGTTTTGTCTCCCTTGTTTGGAATTGCAGCTTTTATTTTTCAGTTTTTTTTTTTTTAAATTTCTGATTCTTTGTCTGGTTTTGCTTCCTTTTAATTTCTTTCAGCATCTAGTTGCATTTCTCTCTTCTCTTTGTGCTTTGTAAATATTCTCTATATGTTCACCCTTGGTAGTTTCTGTTTTGTCTCCCTTGTTTGGAATTGCAGCTTTTATTTTTCAGTTTTTTTTTTTTTTAAATTTCTGATTCTTTGTCTGGTTTTGCTTCCTTTTAATTTCTTTCAGCATCTAGTTGCATTTCTCTCTTCTCTTTGTGCTCTCGCCAACTCTTTAAAATATCAACTTGATTTTCTTTCCTTTCCATTTATGTCAAAACATCTTTCTTTTCTTCATCTTTAAGACCAAACAATTCAGCAACTTTCTTTACTTCAGTATATCCATCCATGTATCTATTAATAATTATCAAATGTACCAATGCATTCTGTACGTTTTTTATAGATAATAATGATATCTAATATCTTTTATAGTTTACAATCACTGACAATATTATCAAGCCAATACTATTGTGATTAACATAACACACTAAATTGTCAACAATCTAATAATCAATGTCATAATCAATTATTATGTCTTTACAATATATTATTTTGTCATATAGAAAGAGAAAACAAAATTAATAAAATATTATAATGTAAAAAAAAAATGTAACAAAGTTTATACCAAAATGTTACAATTATATAAATGATGATATGATGACTCAGTGCACTGAAAACTTTGATTCAATTGAGGAGGATTCGAGCAACACATTGACCTCACTCTCTTACCCTAAAGCACATCCTGTTCCAAAAGCATGATTTGGTTTATATATAAAAACAAACAAGCACAGCAGGAAAAAGACAGAAAATTTTCAAGAAATACTACATATACTTACAAATATAAATAAAAATGACTTAAAGACCCCAAGAAATTGTGCACAATATTAATACAATGTAAACATTAAAATAAACAATAGTCTAAACACAAAAATCTACAGTGTTAAATCTGCGACCTCTAAAACCTTATGTTCTGATCATATATATATTTTTTTTACACATTGAAAAAAGACAAAATTTAACAAGGACACAATATCAGTGATACCAAATTTTGACAAGAACAATACTGTCAACAGCTTTCTAAATATAGAACATAAAAATGAAAATCAAAATTATCAGTAATATATTTCAATACTGATTATCTTCCTGTAATGTCATTGAATACTAGCACTGATATAGCTCATCACTTTGAAGAGTGCTTCTTAATCTTTTCACTGTCCAACTTCAATAGAATGTATATATAAATATATATACTGTTACTTGAGTTATATAATATATATCAGCACAAAATTACTGCCTGTGTCCAAATTTACAATTACTGTCCAACTTCAATACAATATATATACTTGTACTGCACAAAATTACTATTATTTGATGAGATATATAATATACACAAATGTACTGTCTGCCTATGTCAAAATTTACAATTACAGTTCAACTTCAATGCAATATATATACTTGTACTGCACAAAATTACTGACTATTACTTGATGAGATATATAATATACATTGGCATAAAAATATTGTCTGCCTGTGTCAAAATTTACAATCACTGTCCAACTTCAATATACTATTTACTAATTAATTGTTGGTGCAACTGAAGTGTCTGGTCAATTTTTGGGGCACCTTTTTCATTTTTCAACTGTCTAGGAGTGTTTACATACTATTTACTAATGAGATATATAATATACACAAATGTAGTGTCTGCCTGGGTTAAATTTTACAATTACAGTTCAACTTCAATGCAATATATACACTTGTACTGCACAAAATTACTGACTATTACTTGATGAGATATATAATATACATTGGCATAAAAATATTGTCTGCCTGTGTCAAAATTTACAATCACTGTCCAACTTCAATATACTATTTACTAATTAATTGTTGGTGCACCTGAAGTGTCTGGTTGCACTTTTTCATCCTTCAACTGTCTACAAGTGTTTACATACTATTTACTAATGAGATATATAATATACACAAATGTACTGTCTGCCTGGGTTAAATTTTGCAATTACAGTTCAACTTCAATGCAATATATATACTTGTACTGCACAAAATTACTGACTATTACTTGATGAGATATATAATATACATTGGCATAAAAATATTGTCTGCCTGTGTCAAAATTTACAATCACTGTCCAACTTCAATATACTATTTACTAGTTAATTGTTGGTGCACCTGAAGTGTCTGGTCAATTTTTGGGGCACCTTTTTCATTCTTCAACTGTCTAGGAGTGTTTACATACTATTTACTAATGAGATATATAATATACACAAATGTACTGTCTGCCTGGGTTAAATTTTACAATTACAGTTCAACTTCAATGCAATATATATATATACTTGTACTGCACAAAATTACTGACTATTACTTGATGAGATATATAATATACATTGGCATAAAAATATTGTCTGCCTGTGTCAAAATTTACAATCACTGTCCAACTTCAATATACTATTTACTAATTAATTGTTGGTGCACCTGAAGTGTCTGGTTGATTTTTTGGGGCACTTTTTCATCCTTCAACTGTCTACGAGTATTTACATACTATTTACTAATGAGATATATAATATACACAAATGTACTGTCTGCCTGTGTCAAAATTTACAATTACAGTTCAACTTCAATGCAATATATATACTTGTACTGCACAAAATTACTGACTATTACTTGATGAGATATATAATATACATTGGCATAAAATTATTGTCTTCATCTGTCTACGAGTGTTTACATACTATTTACTAATGAGATATATAATATACACAAATGTACTGTCTGCCTGGGTTAAATTTTACAATTACAGTTCAACTTCAATGCAATATATATACTTGTACTGCACAAAATTACTGACTATTACTTGATGAGATATATAATATACATTGGCATAAAAATATTGTCTGCCTGTGTCAAAATGTACAATCACTGTCCAACTTCAATATACTATTTACTAATTAATTGTTGGTGCAACTGAAGTGTCTAACGACTGTTTGGGCACCTCAAATATCCTTTTAACTTTAGAGGCACCTTAGGTATTGTATCTATTGTTGAAGCACTTCAAATGTCCTATCATTTGTTGGGACATCTCATTTATCCTAACAACTGTTGGGCACTTCAATATTCTTATTTTTGGGCACTCCAAGTGTTCTATCAATTGTTTGGGCATTCCAAATGTCCTATCAATTGTTAGGCACCTCATCGATCATACCAACTGTTGTCCACCTCAAGTCTGTCCAATCAGCTGTTGGGGCACCACAAGTTTTTCAACACCTTTTTAGGCACCTCAAATGTCCTTATAACTGTTGGGGCACCTCAATATCCTATCAATTGGTAGGGCACCTCAAGCATCCTATCAATTGGTAGAGCACCTCTAGTGTCCTATCAATTTGTAGGGCACCTCTTGTCCTATTGTTTGGTAGGGCACCTTTTTAGGCACCTCAAATGTCCTTATAACTGTTGGGGCACCTCAATATCCTATCAGTTGGTAAGGCACCTCTTCTTTCCTACCAACTGTTAGGTCACCACAAGTCTCCTATTAACTGTTGGGGTACCTAAAGTATCCTATCATGGGGCATCTCATTCATCCTAACAACTCTTATTGTTGGGGCACTCTGTCCTATCAATTGTTGGGCACCTCATCCATCATACCAACTGTTGTTCACCTCATGTGTGTCCTATCAGTTGTTGGGGCACCACAAGTGACCTAACTACTGCTTGTCTTTTTAACTTATGTGGCACCTCAAGTGTCCTATTAACTGTTGGGGCACATCAAGTATTCATTCAACTCTCTCTCACTCTTTATATTATACTATATTATATTATGTTAGTTTTGATTACCGTTATAAATAAATAAATAAATATATATGATTATGGTTATTATATATTATACATAATCTGCAGTGTTTTTACAAATGTGTAGTCCTGTTTATTACGCCCAGAAACACTTTTTTTTTTCAGTGTCATTAGCAACATATGAATTTATATATTTGAAATGTTTAATCACACTTCTTTTTACTGAAGTTTAATTTTTTGTTAACAGATATCAAGCTACAAAATTAAATTCCAATTTTTTAGGTTCTCGCCTATATCTGGAATTTATATCTATGTATTAAGTTTTGTTACCTTGAACTCTCAAGTTTTTGTTACACAACTTTATATTTCAGATTCTTTTTGTTCTTCCTTAGGTTCAAATGTATCAGTTGTTTTTGTTGACAGATATCAAGGTACAGAAATAAGAATCTAATTTAGAGTTTTTTAAAGCTTGATTAGTCATAATATTTGCACTATCATTTCCAATATGTGCCAGAGTGTCTGCTAAATGTAACTAGTATGATTAAAAACATGGTCATTGCAAAGTCTAACATATGGACAAGTAGGATGTTTGTGGCTTGATTCAGTGAAAGAATGTTGGACAAGCAGAAGTGTTATGGAGTGTGTGTGTGTGTGTTTTTATGGTGACTGTGGAAAGAGGTTAGCGATTGGATGTGAATGATGCAAAAGTGGCATTGTCGTCACTTGGTCTTAGGGGAGACGACTCCAGAATGTAAGACTGAAAGGTTGTGTTATTGTAGTGAGTTAGATTGTAAGAAATTTTATTACTTAAGTCTCTACTACATTTATTTCATGTGATCACAAGTATTATAAATGTTATATTTAGTTTTGTTCACAAGGAAGTTGTTCAAGTTCTTATTAGCTAAGATATATTATGCCTTCAACAGTTTAGTTGCCTACCAGCAGTTTGGTGCTACAAGTCAACAACAGTCAGACTAAATTAAATAAAGCCATGTCTATTTCTACATGATTTTGTTGCTACTAACCTGGTGTTACTAACAACTAACTTGAAAAGGGAGAGGGGAATTATCTTATTCATGCTCTAACTCTTCAAATTCTATAGAATTGCAGAGAACTGACATGAAATAAAACATTAACAAAATGTGTATTATAATTGTCATTTTTCCTCTACTTAGCATTTTTTTGTCTCCTAGATTTTCATAATATTTTGTTGAAGTCATTTCAGTTCTCAATTATTTTGTGCACTAAGTTACAAGAAAAAATTCAAGCAAAAGAGGTCACTACACTAAGACTTTGTCTTCTCATAAGAATGGATGGCTGCCTGGTCATGTGATATGTGTGCTGGACTGTGTGTGGTCATCTTGATGCTCATATCTTGCCTGATGACATTTATTCTGCTGGACATTTGGTCAAGGAAGTAGATTCTCTTCAGCTCTCAAGAAACATTCAAAACATGTCAAACATTTGACAAGAATATCAAACAAGTGCAGTGTACATGTAAGTAATGTTGAAACATTATCTGATCTCATTTATGCATTCTTGAGGACGATCTGCAGCCACTAAACCAGTTACATCAGATCTGGATAAAGTGGTCGCCTCCTCTTCATTAAGGCTAGAACAGAAAGATTTTATTATTCTTTTACTCTACTTTCTGTCAGTGTGTTTCATAGTCATTTGTCACATCACTGAGAAACTTAGTTCATTAAGCACTGGCTGTATAAGACTGAGTGTTTATATTTTTTGTGTGTGAATGTTGTTCCTGTTTGCATCTATATTGTCATTGTTATAGTGGTAATCCTAAGGATAATTGTAATCAAACTGAATTTTCATTTGTTTGGATCTTATCTCGTGGGAATTTTAAACTTGATAATTTGCTCTTTGCTTACATTTTGATTTTTAAGTACATTCTAAAAGAAATACAATACATAAGGATAGAAAAAGGAGAGCAAACAATATAGAGATTGGCTGAAGCAATATAAAGAAAGTGAGATCAAATAAAAGAATATATAAAAAGAATAAACCTAGAGAATTTGAAACAATCTAGACAGTCTCTGTAGCTATTTGGAAAGATTGCTATTGCCAACTAAACAAAACAAATTAGTTTGGACTACAAGCAAAAGAACTTAAAAAGTTGTGATTTTATTTTCTAGAAAAGCACAAACTTTATAGCAGAATTTTCACTCTAAATATTAAAGCTTTCTGTATTCTGTACATTAGATACACTAAATAGCAAGTTATTTATAGTTTTTTGGCATAATTGAAAATCTTCAATAAATTCCTTAGAATTTAAAGGCTTAATAAAACTTAAATTTTTTTTTCACTTAATTTGGGTAGTTATTCTTTGCTGCTGTAGTAGGTGTCTTGAGTGTATTTTTTTTCTTTAAAGTTTATTCATAAAATACTAAGTTAAAACATAAAGTCAAAGCTGCATCATCAGAATAGTTTTATTGAACATGAAAAGAAAAGCAATAGAATTAATTTTTTTCCCCTTTCAAGGCAAAAGTTTTTCTTATTCTTATTTAGACCAACATGATGAAGATGTAGACCAACATGATGAAGATGTAGGCCAACATGATGAAGATGTAGACCAACATGATGAAGATGTAGACCAACATGATGAAGATGTAGACTGACATGAAGATGAAATGTAAACCAAAATATTGATCAAGAGATGTATGGAATAAAAAGGTAAGCAAAGCTATGTATATCAATTAATATTTTTTTTATACTAAACCCCTAAGTAAAGCTTTGCCAAGTTTTATGTTTCACTGACTATGAAAATGTTTTGATCAATTTTTGTTCTCTTTTCAGTGAACATCTTGAGAGGGAAAACAAATCCTAGAGGCAAAGACACAGACACATTAGATACATTAGAGATTGTTTCCTTTACTACCATCATTTAGAGCCTTTTTTTGTGAGGGAACCTGCATCTGTAAAGAACTGAACATTTCCCTAATGCTACTTCAAATTCAGATCTCCTCCCAACCTCAGGCTGAGTACCCGTGGTCACCTACTTTATGTTACATTACCATAGCACTACAGACAGTGGAAAACAAATTATATGAAGGAATGCAACCACCATCAGATATTGTTGTCTTTACAGACTCCCAATCTACTCTTCAAGAACTTAACAGCAGCACCTCAAACAGCACAAGAGAGTTGACAACACTCATTGTGATAATCCATCAGATGATATCAAAATTAAATATCAATATCACACTACAGTGGATCCCTGGACACATTGTCATCATGGGAAATGAAAAGGCAGATAAGCTATCAAAGGCAGGTTCATCTATGGAACAACCAGATAGACCTGTTAACTACCTCACCCTAAGGTCAATGTTAGTCAACAATCATAAAGAGGAGTGGCTCAACCAATGGGCATCAGGAAACACAGGCAGAGCCATGTACAAAGAAATGACTACACCTAACAAACTGGACAGTATTAACTTCCTCCCCTGCAAAGAACAATCTACAATTTTCCAACTAAGAACAGGACACACTCCACTATTAAATTACCACCTGAACAAAATAAACTCCACACAACTCCTCCTTTGCAGACACTGCGCCCACCCCTTTGAAACCGTAAACCATATCCTCTTTGAATGCTCCTCCCTAATCCACCTTAGGCAGACCCTACTTCCACTACAGCCCAACATAACCAACACCCTGTACGGCAGTGCTGAACAACTGAAGAAAACAGCACACTTTTTTTCCTTGGCACAGTCTGCAAAAGAGCTTACAGCTCAGCAGCAATAAAGCTGGCTAGAAGAAGAAGAAGAAAAAGAGGTTACATTACAAGAAGTGGTCGCAAAGTCAGAAAACCTAACAGATGACAATGAGTAGAACAATCATTTCTGATACAGGTACAAGTACTCAAGTGATGTACTTTGTAAGAACTAATTAGGTGGAATCACCATAATTGATTTCTATCTTGTTCTATATATAGGTATATCTTGACAATCAGTCCAGTCATTGTTCATTCGTTTTTAATATTCCTTTTGTTCCCTCAATCATCTTGTTGTTTCAGTTAATGTTTTTATCTTTTTTGTTTTTGGAGGTGGGAGGGGCTGTGGTATATTATTATTATTATTATTGAAGTCACAACACCAAAGCCTTGCTACATTATGCTTTTAATTCAATTTATCATCTCCCCTTCTTTTGTGTGCTATCATATTAATGTTCATTAGTGTCACATCCATGCACAATTTGTTCTATGCTTTTTATAGTGTAAATAGTGACTTGACATTATTAAGATCAATTATAATATGTTATATTATATTTAAAATAAAACTGTTAGCATTTTCTATGATGTTATTAATATGAATGTGTTTGTGTGTTGCTATGAATGCATTTTAAGTTTTAGTCTGAAATCATAAATAAGAAATTGTTTCATAAACAAAGATTATATTAATATTTAATATTGTCAGACTTCACTATAGCATTGAGTTCATCCCCATAATCTATTTAAAACTTTCAAATACTAATTCACTTTGTCTTATCTAATGATGATCATGGGGGTATCCACTATCCATAGTCTCTGGTATGAACACTCACTGTCCTGGTTAGGGCTAGGATGTAATCTCTATTTCTGATGGAACACATGTAAAACCAAGAAACAAACAGTAGACCTAGACTTTATTAACAGGTCATGCAAGCATTTTTTTATAATTGTGAACTGATGCTCTCAGAGCTATTTTTATGTATTTTTATTTTTGCTACTTTTGTAGACTAGTGCTAAGCTGTATGCTTATACTTCTGCCTAATATTATATGGGTTAGGGCGATGCTGTTTCCTGTACTGTTGACAAGAGTGTGTCAGTTTTAATTATTCTGTACTTGGAACTGCCTTTAAGTTTCAGAATTTGTTGTTTTTTCTATATGTAAAGCTACTTTATATATATAGTTATATATTATGGTACATTATTTTTCTAATTGAAACAAGTCAAAATAATTGGCAGTTTTTTTTTTTTTAAAGTTTGTTTAAAAATGATGGCCACTTCTAATGTTTATGTACTTGATCTTTTCCTAATTTTTTTTTTTTTTATCTGCAGTGTTTTGTAACTGCTGCTTTGCTCATTTGAATTAAAGTATCATTTTGTTATTTCTTCTCTTTCTTGATTTCTTTTATCAAGCCCCTTGGTCACAGACTGAGGTGCACAGATACAACCCACCCAGTTGACCTTCTGGCAACTGTAACTTCTTGTTAGTGCAGGCTAGACATGACCTTGGGCCCTGCCATGCTAACATAATACTAATATTCTCTTGAATCATTCCAGACAGCATTGAGACCACCCCTGTCCCTAACAATACATAATTATCTTGCTTTAGTTGTAGAATGAAAGTTGAGCAAACAGTGAAAAGCTTCTATATAATTCACTTGGAGGTGAGGTGACTGAGCAGTGAAATACTTGGCTTCCAAACATGGGTCCAGGGTTTGAAGACTGTGATTTTTAATTTTAGGACTATTAGGCACCTTTGAGTACACCTGGTTCTAATGGGTTCCTGGCATTTGTTAGGGAAAGGTAAAGACAGTTGGTCATAGTGCCGACCATGGGACGCAAAAACAGATGACCTTTATATCATCTGCCCTACAGATTGCAAAGTCTGCAGCTAAAACCAACATGGGAAAGCCTTTGAGGAAAAATCAGGAGTCAACCATTCAGTTAGCAGCATACAGTGCTACTCCCAGGCAGAGCCTACGATGCCATTGATCCCAAACTGTATTGGCATATTCCATTCCTTCAAATATATAGCTGTGTGGGTGACATCATTGCAACCACAACTAATGTCAGGAAAATGATTCATAGCTAATGTTTGGAAAATGAGATGATCCCTAGCAGCTTTGTGACTGAAGGAGGCCATAGAATCAGATCAAAGTTTGAGATTTGCTAAAAATTTGCTCAAAAACAAATATTGTTACAAAGCAATTAGCTAAAGAAACCTGTTAACTTTTAACATAACTTTTTAATGACATATGGAAAAGCACTATTAAACTACTAGAAATTTAGAAAAACTAGATCTAAGGGTTGCTGGAAGGGGAGGATAAAAGCGGCAATTCTTTTAGTACCAGTACCTGGTAACTATGTCAATCAACACATTGGACTAGGATAAGTTATGTAGCTTAAAGACATCCATACAACTTTTTATAAATAAAATCACATCAGACTTCATTTAAGTTGCAGCCTGAGAGACTGAAATCCTCTCTAGCCAATGCAGTGGACTGAAACCCAGCTGTAGTGCTTCCTAGATCAGTTGAGATAGAGAGAAGCAAGCCTGGAGCAGCAAACATTAATGAGGCAAGGTTTCCTCTTTCTACCTGCATTGGGGCACTGTGAGTATCAAATTTGGCATACAAACTGCATGAAATGCTGGATATCTGGCACAAACCACTGTCAAGGGGGCTTGAGTTCAAATCCTGATTTGTTTTTGCTGAGCAAAGAAACACCAGAAATACCATTTCCCCATATAGGCAATACAAAGTAATTTGAAAAAAAAAAAAAAATGAAATTGTAAAATGAATGCCACTTTTATTACAAGGTATACATAAATATCAAAATGAGTTAATCAATTATTTAAAGTTAGCAACTTTTTGTTCAGAACTAATGTACATTGGTAGTCCTGTAGATTGTGTAGAATCAAAGTAGCATGATTCATTTAGATATTTGATTTTAAAAGGGAGACAATTTGATTAGAAATTATAATTTTTTTAAATTTTTATTTAGTATGACAGTGCATCTACTGTAGAAAGATACAAAGGGATAAAACTAAATATCAGTTGTTATTCCAAAAAAAAAAAGAAAATGTACATTTAACACATTAGCATATTGTTCCAAAAATATAAACTTGATCAAAATATTTTATTGTCAAAGATATTATAGATTGAGTTGTATACCTTAAACCTCTTACAACAGATATTCATTCAAGTATAAAACACTGCCTGGTCACTAGAAAATGAATAATGTAGTAACACCAAGAACTAAAAAACTTAACATTGACACTACCAACAATGTTCAAATTGCAATGATTTTGATGGAATCCTGTGATTATTCCTTATGTTGTTCAACCACAGAATTCCATCAAAAGCTCTTAATTTCTTTAAGACATCATCTTGTTGAAAAGTAAAATGAGGTGTCAACTCTCTTAATGCCTATGGTCATTGACAAATATAGCTCAAAGAAATCTTTCCTTAATTTCTAACTTAAAGTCAACAGTCAAAGTAAATGAATAGTAGGTACTTGGTGCCTGGTAAATTAAAAAAAACAACACTTAGTTGTTTTTTTTTCTCTACAAGTTCTACAATTTCAGATTCAAAGACAAAGTTTATTAACTTGTTTGTCCAATTAACCTTTGACCTTATCCTTCTTGGACACTCTCAGCATAAAGAAAAATAAACCATTCATGAACAGTATTGTCTTGAGCATCAAAATGTTAAGTGTTATGTGGTGACTACTAAAAGTTGTGTACGCTTAATCTTTTATCACTCAATGGATGGAAGTCTTTCTAGACAAGTAAGCAATGGATTTCAGATATCCCTCACAGCTTCTGTGGTTGAATAATTTCCAGAGAAAAAAGCTGCTTAGAATAGTATCTGTCATGCTTGAAAAGGGCCACAGGGACTGTATTTAAAAAAAAAGAATATATAAAAACTAAACAGAATTGACAGGCGATGTGGCATTAAAAAACAACAACACTTTCTAACTTTAGAACCTACAAACATTAGAGATAGTAGAAAAAACAACACTTGATTTATTATCAAAACAGCTGACATATCCAAACACAAGTGAGTAGCCTTCTTCTGTAAGGTACTTGTGTAGTCAAGGAAGATCTCATATTTGTAAACAGGCTAACATTTTAGGCTCCTTAGCTGACTAATCTTTTGGGCATTCTGGAAGAAATAAATGCAAGAAGGGCTTAATATAAATATCATCATCTCTTGAAATTCTATTTGCAGAAGCTAAGAGATCTCAAATATGAAAATGATCTCATAAAAAGATAATATAGATCACAAATTAGATCATTTAGATCTCAAACAAGATAGATCACAAATTAGATCAGATAGATCTTAAACAAGATAATATAGATCACAGATAGATCTCAAACAATATGAGATAAAATGTGTAAATAAAAAAAACAGCATAGCAGAGGAAAGCAAAATTACAAGATAGATATCAAATAGTATTAATCAATTAGCCTATATGCCGGTTAATAAATTTCACAGTTGATTCCCAAATGAGTATTTAAAAAATTCTGTTCAAATTTTTTTAACAAAAGAGAAAAAATAATTACAAAACTAAACAAAATAAATGTAAAGGCTTTCTTTTAGTGACTTTAGAATAGAACAAGTTTCATGTTTCCTTAAATACTCCATCTCCTCAATGCTCCATCTCCTCAATGCTCCATCTCCTCAACACTCCATCTCCTCAATACTCCATCTCCTCAACACTCCATCTCCTCAACACTCCAACTCCTCAATGCTCCAGCTTTTCAATGCTCCATCTCCTCAACACTCCATCTCCTCAATACTCCATCTCCTCAACACTCCATCTCCTCAATGCTCCAGCTTTTCAATGCTCCATCTCCTCAACACTCCATCTCCTCAATGCTCCATCTCCTCAACACTCCATCTCCTCAATGCTCCATCTCCTCAACACTCCAACTCCCAAAACACTCCATCTCCTCAACGCTCCATATCCTCAACACTCCATCTCCTCAACACTCCAACTCCTCAATGCTCCAGCTTTTCAATGCTCCATCTCCTCAATGCTCCATCTCCTCAACGCTCCATCTCCTCAATGCTCCATCTCCTCAACACTCCATCTCCTCAACACTCCAACTCCTCAATACTCCATCTCCTCAACACTCCAACTCCTCAATACTCCATCTCCTCAATGCTCCAGCTTTTCAATGCTCCATCTCCTCAATGCTCCATCTCCTCAACACTCCATCTCAACACTCCATCTCCTCAACATTCCATCTCCTCAATACTCCATCTCCTCAATGCTCCAGCTTTTCAATGCTCCATCTCCTCAACACTCCATCTCCTCAATGCTCCATCTCCTAATACTCCAACTCCTCAATACTCCAGCTCCTCAATGCTCCAGCTCCTCAATGCTCCATCTCCTCAATGCTCCATCTCCTTAACGCTCCATCTCCTCAACACTCCATCTCAAAACTCCCAGCTCCTCAACACTCCAGCTCCTCAATGCTCCAGCTCCTCAATGCTCCATCTCCTCAACGCTCCATCTCAACACTCCATCTCCTCAACACTTTATTCTGTCGTTATATGTGTCGTTAAGGTATTGCCAGGAATTGGGTACATTTAGTAATCAGCATTGAAGTACACATACATATATTAGAGAAGAAAAAGAGCCTTGACACTGTAGATCACAAGGTCTGAAAGGGGAACTTTGCTATTATATTCCAGTTATTTCTGCTGGTTAAGTTTGTATTGCTGAACTCACTGACCTACATCAGTTCTATTCACATCAAGTCAACACTGCATGGTATCACAATGTAAGTTAAATAAAAAATTAAATTAAGTTTCAGAAATGGTGGTCAATTTGACAGTCCCAGATTCAGACTCTGAATGCAGCTCTTCTTATCCTAAAAACTTTTAAGCCAAACAGTAAAAAATTAATAGAATAAGGATTTTTTGTTCAGGAAAGATAATATCCCAAAATGAAGTTATGTATCCATAACTCAAGGTTGGAAACATCCTGAAGCCCTAAATAAAAATTGCATTCTATACTGTGATTTGAACTCAAGGCTGCACTAGTAACACTGTAACTTCTTTAGTATCCAATGTTAGCAAGTGCCCTATTTAAGAACGAGGCCATTTTTAAAATAGAGATGATAGTTTGTAAAATGTTTTACATGTCTCAAATGTTCCTTCAAAGTTGAAGATAATTTAATTCCTCATCCAAACATCTCAGAGGACGATAGGGAAGGGCAAGGTATGAATCCAGGACCATCAACAAGTCCAAACAACAGTCCAGCGTGCATTCTGCACATCCAGGCAGCCACCCATAGTCATAGTAAAAAGTATTTTCTAAAAGAGTTTCTATAATAACATTGTCAGATGCAGGTTCCATTTTCCCATTTTCATTCACAAAATTTGTGGCATGTGTGGCTGAGAGGCGGGCCTACACTGCTTGGCTACAGCTTAGCCACTTACCATGGGGGCTCGATTTTGATTCCTGACTCGAGCAGAGTTGTTTTCTGAAAGCCCAAAGACAGCATGTAAACCTCCCATGTGTTCCCTTCCCCCAATAGTCAACAAAAGGAGATTGGGCCAGAGCAAAATAAGTATGCTCTAAGCATGAACTATGCACTATATCAAAAGCATTAAAAAAAAGATTTACATGTTTTTTTTCAACTCTTTCATACCTTAACAAATGAATTTGAATAAGTAACTATTCTATTTGAAAGTGAAACAAAACTAAACACTATTAAGTCCAAATACTTTTTACTATGACTAAGTAATAGTAGGTATAGAGCTAATCAATATCAGGCCCAAATACTTCTTACTTTGACTATTGATGAAATAAACATGACATCAAACATAATAGCAGCACCCAGGGAGAAGAAGGTGAAGAAACTGTCGTAATACATAGATAAGTCTTAAGGAGGACTCAAACCTTGGACCTCAGAACCATCCCCATCACATAGCTGTGACCAGATGCAATTTAGACTTCCTGAATAACACCCTAAAAGAAGATCTTGTAAGATGCCCCAACAAACTAAGAGATAGGTGAAGAATATTACAGACAATATCAAAGTGAGAAATCATTAAGTTAAAACAGAAAATTCAACAAAATCAAAATAATAACAACCAGTTTGATACAAATATAAACCAATCTAAACAATTAAACCCATGTTTTTTTAATTCAGACTGTCTTTCACTGATTTGGACTCTCCTTCCTTCACTCTTTCTTAGACTGTTCATTGGCAAATGAGATAAACTAAGAGCTTTCACAGCCCCCAGTCTATTGCCATCTTTTTGCAGTATCTCATCTTCTTATCCAAGATTATTACATCCTACGGGTGTCTCAAGGGTCAATCTAGTCATGCAAGTTAATCAATGACTTAAACTCTGCCAATTCACATGTTTTTTCTAGCTGACTCAGGCAACCCATTCCATGCTCTAATAGCACTAGGGAAGAAGGAGTATAAATTTCTTCTAGCATATGGGATGAGGAATGTTCCTTTATCTTTGTGTCTTTCTAAGTATTTTTTTAAGTTTTGTTTTTGTATTTGAAGTTTATAGTTTAATGTTTTTTGTATAATTGCTACTTTACTTTTGAAGTCTTCTGTCCTGAAGGATCTCTAAATTTAATAATTTTACTAGAGGTCTAACTATAATCAAATGTGAATATTTGTTAGTTCGGAATCTCACTGCTCTATCTTGTGTATTCTAGTTTCTTAATAATGTTTTTTTTTAGTTGAGGGTTCCCAAATAGAGGACTCATTATCTATTGTTCAGTTGCATCACTGCATCATCTCTACTGTTGGTTCTCTTTACTCCCCTTTGGTCTTATTCACATTTCTTTCTCGGCTCATCAAATACAGAGTACATCTTCCATGAACATTTCCAGCAGAATAAAACTTTTTGGTCTAATAACAAAGTCACTAAGTTTTGAGAATCCTCAAAAGCTGTCTATGACGATTCTGCCAAGTTGCAATTCTCTAGTTCTTAATAGAAAATCATTTTTCCACAATTGCTTATCCATGTGAAAGTGGAATCACTGGCCTACCAATTTTCCAAATATGTTTCAATTTTTTGTCAAGAGTTGTTTATAAATATAAAGTACCCAGTTTATCTTTTCTTTTGAAAAGGATGAAAGAGTCATTTTTGCAAACCTGGTTGTTGACATCAAAACCATGTATTTGGTGAAGTCAATAAAGAGCAATGGTTTTAGCACATCCACAGATATTCCATCTTTAGTTCTTCTTTTTTAGGGTCCCCATTTGTGTTGGATGAAAAACTAAAATGAATGGCTTTTTGGTCCATCCTAACAAGGCCTCATATCTTATAGATTGCTGATGTTGCTTCAAAAAAGAATATAATTATGTTCTATGCATTTCATGTGTCAATCTAGTCATGCATGTTAATTAGTGAATTAAACTCTGCTAAGTCACTGGTTTTCCTGGCTGATTCAGGCAGCCCATTCTATATTCAAATTAGGGAAGAAAGAGCACTTGTAGGAATTTGGCCTAATGTATCATCTTGTAAACTTAAACATCTTAACTAGTGATCATCTTTCAAAGTATTTAACTTTAAACAATACCAATAAAAGCCATAATTTATTTATTTTAAGTTTTATGGTCACTTGCAGAAAAAATGTCTTTCTTTTGAGTATGTCTATACAACCTGAAGTTATTTTGCTTTGCAAAAAAAAACATCCATAAATTAAATATAAAAAACTTTCACCTTGTAAGTCAAATGACTCTATCCTGCAAAGTTCTCATTCTTGGAAATACTGTATAGGCTTATTTGTCCACATATAAAGGCAATCATGACTGAAATAGATGAAGGTGAACTTGCCAACATCCTATGGAATAATAACTAGATTAAGATACTTTTCGCATAATTTCATTAAGTTGGCTAAAGTAAACTTGACTTACACTAATGTTGTTATTATAATAACCTGTGTTCAAATCCTTCATATCATCATGATTAAAATATTATGCCTTGGCCAAGAATCCTTAGCCCTTCATGCAATAGGAAGGAAATTGGTGGCCTACTTCTGTTTCTAACCAGGTGCAAGTAAGTTGATTTGTTTAATAGCTAAAAGTGTCATGAAATGCTTCACTGAATTGGTTGAATCTAGTGGATTTTTTTCCTAAATAGACCTACTCAATAATGAATAATCTACAGAAGATAATAAACAAAGTGAAATTGAAACACTTTAATTAACTAATTAAACAAGTAAAGTTATATCTTTGAATCACCAAGTTTTCAGTTCCAATGAAGAAATTTTTAAAGCCTAACTAATAATATGAGAGGCACATTGGGGAGTGGTAAAGCACTTGGCTTATGAGCACAGGTCCCAAGTTCGAATCCTAGAAGACTGAAATTTTTACTTTCAGGATCTTTAAGGCCCCTCTTAGTCAACCCAGATCTAATGGGTACCTGACATTAGTTGGGGAAAAGTAATGACGGCTATTGTGCTGGTCACATGACTTTAGCTAACCATAGGCCACAGAAACAGATGACCTTTACATCATTTGCACTATAGACATGATGGTCAGAAAGGGGAACTTACTTTTTTAATAATATGAGCTAAAATAAACCTTTGCTCTAATATTGTAATTCTTCTTATAATTATTATAATTTCCTAGAGCCTTAAGTTTCAAGAGATTCTAGACAAGTATGAGGATGTCCTCAACTTTTCTCTGACATTTTTAGATGTACTAGAAAATAGAGGAACACCATTGCATGAATTTATATTTCATTTTTGGCATTGTAATAATTTATATGTAAGGCACTATTTTTTATAACAAATTTCCTTCAGGATACTAAAAAAAATATTATTATAAAAAATGAGCTCATAATCATACCATGGCAGCTGCCAGCATCCAAATTTGAAAAAGGGGCAAAAAATTCAAAAGTAGTGTCCCTTCATAGTGTGCACTAAGAAATGTTTGTATGATGTAGAAGGTTTGCAGCAGTAGTATACTCTGAGGGAAAAAAAGAAAGCTGCCCTGTCTGCTAGCCCTGAATCAGAGGCATACACATATACGAATCGTGGCAAAGTCTGCTGTTCTAGAATTGGCTTGATTAGCCACACCAGATTCTGCCCTGTCTCAAGATTAAGCCAAAACCAGTGACTCATTTGGGCGCATCCATTGCTTTTTGAGACAAAAGGAGCCATATATATATATACTCTGACATGTAACAAGAATCTTCATTGCAATGTTTATGTGTGCAAGGTCAGATGTCACCCCATCCCTCCAATTTTTGGTTAATATCACAGTAGTGAATATTGTTCTTTTAGTCAAGTTTTAGTAAAGTAAAAATTATGACCTATAGTTTTGAAAGGGCTGTTGTGGACTGTGCAATTCGGGCCAGAATTTCAGATTTTGTTCCCTCATCTGAGACAATAGGTTTGCTAACAGGGCTTTATTGGGGCATCAGTATTTGAGGTGAAAAGTTGACTAAAGTCAGTAGTTTCATATACTTTAGACATATTGTCTCAGATGAGGGAACAAAACCTGAAATTCTGGCCTGAATTGCACAGTCCACAACAGCCCTTTCAAAACTTAAAATAATATGGACAGACAAGGCATAGCCCTCAGCACCAAAATCAGAATGATGTGTTCCCTGGTCATGGCCACATTTTTATATGCTTGTGAGTCTTGCATGCTGACTGCAGGCCTAGAGAAGAGGATCCTAGCAATGGAATTGAGATGCTACAGAAGGATCCCAGGTATCACATTCAAAGATCGCATCACAAACCAAGAGATTAGAGACAAGGTTACTGCAGCAATTGGACCCGATGATGACCTGCTAACTAGGCTCTCCATCATTTCTTGTATAATTTTTGGTAGGGCCCAGTAGTGCAGTGTCATCTGTGAAGTCCAAGTCCATCATTCAATTCCATGAAATACTGAAGGCAGTCTGGATCATTGCTCTCCTCATTATGTACTGGATGGCAAGAAGAAAGAGGAAGGAATACAATATTCACCCATCTCAATGTTAAAGAAGGCATTGGATGAATTTTTAGGGATGACATATTCTCTATTTCCATAGCCATTTTCAATGGATACTATCAAATGCTTGTTTGAAATCTACAAAACTGATCATTAGCCATTGTTGGCATTCAAGACTTTGTTCTATAATGTTTCGTAGAATGAAAATCTTTTCAGCACATGATCTGCCTCTTTGGAAGCCTGCTTGCTCTTTTCTGAACTCATCCACAGCCTGTTGAAGTCATCTCTGTTCAGCACTATTCAGTTGAGATGACTACAATATATGAAAGAATGTTGAATGGCTTTTATAATTAGCCTTAACCCTAAAACCTCTGTATTTATTACAAGTCACAAAATTAGTGTTTAGGTTAACCCATTTAACTCTAGAAACAGGTCTATTTATTGGCTGTCAACACAATAAGTCCTGAGACATTTATTGAATTTCTTTTTCCCAATATATTCTTGATCCCTTAACATTTACTTTACTGAAAGTGTTTTGAAGGATATGAAGAATTAAAAAAAAAGTTTTCTGATCAAAAAATGCATGGAAAAAAAGACTAGAAGGACAATATCAGTTTCAATTTGAACAGAGTGAAGCATTAAATTCAGATCTACAACAGCTTGAGGTTAGGGCTTGGAGACAAAAGGCCCAGGAGAGATCGGAATGAAGGGTTGTCATTAAGCAAGCCAGAACCCTCCATGGGCTGTAGTGCCACTGAGATTGATGGATGGAAGCATTTCATTTCTATCAGAAGGAGGGAAAATAAACAAAATTACTAAGACATAAGCCCTCCTTCTTCATTGTGCCTAGATAGCATTTTTCTCCTTCCACATTGGAAACATGAGCACAAAAGAGACTTCACTAGAACTACATGCAAATGTATGCATTTTAAACAAGCACTGTAAAGAAGACTCATGCAACCATCTGCATGGGGATGTCTCTAAGCTGAACTGTCCAAGGATATTTTTCCACCTACTGGATACAGAATGTTTTTATGACAGTTCTGTATATTTCAACAGCCAAACAGGTGCTGGAATTTGTTTTAACAATTTAAAAAAAGTTAAAAACATTTACAGCCATCTAATTTTTAAATGGTGAAAATATAAACTATAACATTTTTTCAGTGTACACCAAGCAATTTATTGTTAATAATAGTAGATTTTTTATATATTTTGATTGAAAATGTTTTTTAAAATTGTTTTCTTTTGTCATGTATTCATTTTTCTTTTTTTAGGGCATGACATTTTTTTTTTGTTGCCCATTTTCACTGAGAAAGTCAATGAGTTCAAATATTTACCTTCAATGTGAATCAGTTGGTTGTCAGCAAAGTATCCATTGGTTTTTGTATAGATCACACCGTCGTGGAGTAGCCAGCAGTATACAACGCCAACATGGTGATGTCCATGTAGTTCCACATCTCAGAGAAGTAACCTTTCACACTGTTTGCACTCGGCCCAGAACATACCTGGACATACTAACATAGCTGATTACACTGATAAAAAGTACAACAAAAATATCATTGGGAATTTTAAAATAAATATGTGCCTAACCTCAACCCCTACAAAGCTGGATATGCAAATATAACTGATTATACCTATCCCAGGATATTCACACTGGTAATTACATTTAGCCTAGTATAATTGGATATACAAATATAAATGATTGGTACTTAGCTAAAAGCATAACTGTAAATACTTGGAAATACAATTATAAGAGATAAGATCTTACTTATAAGAATTTGATTTCACATATAAAAATAGCTACCTGGCCCTTTCAGATTGTTATCACTATTGACCCAAGTTTAAACCCTTCCTGAAGTCATTCACTGCAGAACTGCAAGACGTTTGTGTTAAACCATAATATTTATTTATGAAAGAACATATGAAGCTTAAAATTTCATAAAATCTAGAAAACTCAGCTAATACATAAAACATAATCATTCCATTCACAACTCCTTCAATGCCTTTAAATAAATGTACACTTTGAAATGAAGACATAACTGAGTTCTTATAAACAGCAGCTCCAAGAATGCAGTATAGAAACAAATATAATTTGTACATTTCATGAATGGTGTTTTTTAATTTTTTCAAATCTGAAAAAAAGGAGGTAAAAATGTTTTCTTAAAAGATACCTAATAAAATTGTAAAAAGTAAAAAAAAATATTCATCATCATCATCATCAAACTCCATTTGAGTGAGGGCTTGAGAGGCTCAAATCCTCTCTTGCAAAAACCCTGGACAGAAACCCTGCTGTCTTGCAAAGTGCATAAATGTCGCCATACAGGTCGAGAATTTTTGGTTTCCAAGACCTGTCAAGACGGAGATCAGCAAGTCTGTGGCAGTCAAACAGAATATGAGGCACAGTTTCCTCTTCTTCCCCGCAGCGGGGGCACCATGAATTGAAATTTGGCAATAGCCATGAGAAATATGAGCCAACAGGACAATGGCCTGTCCTGCACTGTGCTATAATAGCTTTCTCAGGCCTGGACAGTCTCCACCATGGGGAAGTGTGGTTAGGGCGCCTCATGTGCTCCCAGACTCCACAGGCTTTTTGGGACTTGTCCCAGCACACAAACCACTTTTCCATTTCTGTTTTTTGAATTATAGCCAGAGCATGATGAAAATTTACAGCCTGTTCAGTGGGTGGAATTTGCACTCCCTGGTGGGCCAAGGAGTCTGCAATAGTGGAAAAAAGTGCGGAAGCTGGCATCCACAAAGTGGGGAGCCCAAGCAGACATGCTCCAATCACTGTATTTAGGAGGAGTCCGTTCACAAACTACAGCCTACCTGTGCAAATTTATGGCTCTAGGACTGCTCTTGAACAACTTGATAAAATACAGTCCCAAGCACTAAGATTTGTCTGTGGAACCTTTAGGACAAGTCCAGTAAATGCAGCTGAAATAATGGCTAATGTAGGTCCACTAAACCTTAGGAGGACAAGGTGAGTACTGACCTGCTTTGAGCGGTATAAAAGGCTGGATGAATACCTCCCAGCTAGAAAACTAGTGGATGGTTGGAGATACAGAAGACGTATTCAGATGCTGGCCTCTCCACCAACCGACAAAACATTCAACGTTTTCATCCCCTTCCTCCTTGGTGTCGCCCATCGACCCCAGACATACAGTTGAAACTAGTAGACTGTAATATACGTTTGAAACTAGTAGACCCAAATGCCACTAAGCTAAGTCGTTCATCTAAAGACCTTCAAATTCTAGCACTGGAGACCATTAATACCTTCAAGCCCAGTGCTATTTTTGCATTCACTGATGGGTCGGCATCGATAGATTCTGAAAGAGCAGGCTATGGAGCCTACATCGACTTTCTTGGCTCTCACTCAGTCAAAATCTTTGGTCCATGTGGTTGTGTTTGCAGTTTCAATGTGGAGACCATGGCAGTCTGAGAAGCATTAAAAGTCATTGACTCTCAACTCGGCGAGGGACAATTGAGGGCAACACAGATTGTTGGGGTCACTGACTCAAAATCTGTACTACAGGCTTTGCAAAGCCCCGAACCATGGCCTCCCAATATTGACACTGTCATCATGGCTTCACACAACATAAAACAACGCTATGGCACCCCAGTAATTATGCAGTGGGTACAGAGTCACATAGTTGTAAAAAAAAAATAAAAAAATATTAAGAAATTATATTTAGAAACTGAGTTGTCCTTAAAACATAATAAGAATTATTTCCTATGAGAAAAAAAAAGCCTATCATGAAAATTACAAAAAATGTAGCATTTTTTAAATTTTCAGAATAATACATTTTCAAAATATATTTTCTTTTAAATTATGATTACTAGAACCTAATTTAAGGCCTACAATAATTATTTTTAGTATTATTTGAGCAAAGATCAACACTAATCATGTATATATGAATTGTCCTAATTTAATACCTTTCTTCTTGGAACATATGTTTAAGACTAAGATACCTGCTTTCATACATCACAAAGCTCTGCATACAGTACAGTATCTTATAAGTTTGTTCTCTACATTTAATTTTTTTTTTACTTCTGTTTGTAATAAATAAAAATAATGAAGTAAATTGTCTTTAAACCCAAAGATTAAGAAAATATTCCATAGTAATAGTGATTTTAAAATGTTTTATCCGAACTCATGCAGATAAAGCTGCATTGGGGGTGGCTGTACTACTTAAACAGTGTTAACATTTTAAGCTTTAATACAATGAATAACAAAAAAAAATAACTACACACATACTGCAGGTCAAGATACAGACACAAATATAAACAAACACTAGGGGCAACAATTGTAAAATGTTTGTAAAATGTTTTACATGTTTCGGATGTTCCTTCAGAGTTGAAGATAGTTTACTTCCTAGTCCAAACCTCCCGCAGGATGACGGGGGATGGGTGCGGGCAGGGTTTGAACCCTCGACCGTCGATAAATCCGAACGACAGTCCAGTGCGCAAACCGCACGACCAGGCAGCCATCCAATTGATATTTATAACAAACATATTTATGAAAGTAGAGTGAGTACAGAGGAATGAGTGAGAAATGTAAAAATTTTGCTGTTAAACAAACCAAGAGGTGATGGGAGCTTTACATGGATGCACCAATATTAGAAACTTGTCTTGGATAAAAATGGCTATTAGATATAAACAGAAAAAAGTAATTAGTACTTACTTCTTTTTTTTTTTTTTGTACTATTAAGTAAAGTTAATTTTATTGTAGGTTTTGTTTTGGTCAAAAAAAATGTTTATAAACTATTTCATATGAATTGGTTGACTGGTTAAATTAGGAAACAAATGGTTACTGGTAAAAATACTTATTTATATATTTATTTAATTGAAAATTTAATGAGTAACCTTTTATATATATGTGACACATGCTCAGGGGTGGACTGGGTATCAAAACCAGCCCGGGCATTTCTAAATCATCCGGCCCATAAATTGTATATTATATGATGGGCATCCAGTTCTAGGTCTACCTGTCTTCAAAATCATTGTTAAATTGATAATGTATCGATAGATGTACACATGCTTAAAATGAACACTATGTCCTTATAAGGAATAAAGGCTTTATGTTGCTTTTTAATGGTAAAGTGTATCTAGACTCTAGGCCCTAAAAGGAAGAAGCTCTATCAATGTAGGCTATTACATTATTATTTCGGAAAATGTGTTTAGATTAAATTACTAGGCCTTAGTAGAGTCTGTAAAAGATTTTTAAGGAAATACTTCGCTCAGAGGACCCGTCCCCTGAAAAGGGAATACTATGAAAAATGTAACAATTTAATATTCAAATATTGGCATCCATGTGGCCTTTATAGCCTTTATCTTATAAAATACAGACAAGACATGTGTGGTGATGATTTCAAAAAAGAAGATACTTACTGTAGTCCTATCAGATTATCAGCCCATTTGGATACCGGCCCACTGGGCATTTGCCCGAATGCCCGTATAGCCAGTCCGCCCCTGCACATGCTACAAATGCTTATTCACATTAGATGATTTAATTTAATGATTGTACTTTTTTTTTATTTCATAGTTTATTTATTTCACATCTCATAATCATTGTCAATGCCAAGATTGAAGATCATTTAGATGATTTAGCCAGCATGTCACATGTGGTATGCTGGTGCTTCTTGGTTTCAGCATCAAGGCTTTCCTATTAAGCTTGTAATATATAATCTAGATCTAGACTCTAGTAATAGTAATATCATCTAGAACTATTCTATCTAGATCTAGAATATATTCTAGATCTATATCTGTAGATCTAAGTTCTAAATCTTGGAAATCGGTCTTCATTTTCAGAAGAAAAAAAAAGATCTTTAGTCTTAAATGTTTAGAAATATTACAATCCCATTTCGCGGATTTTAAATAGTTAAATAGATCTAGAAGAGGCTAGATCTATTAATCACAGAACTTCGGAAATTTTTCACTCAAATCTAATCTATGATATAATCAAAAGTTTATTGCCTTTTAGTTTCCATGGAGATAACAAAAAATGTCATGTTTCGACAATCTAGATTATGTAGGTCTGTGATCTTACCCTTTACCTTTTTTGACTTCAGATTTTCTCATTATAAGGAGATGTGAGTTCAGAACTAAGACCTATATATATTTATTGTATCATATGTCTGTGGTTCAGAAGCTCGAAATGCAGAAAATAAATTTAAAAAATTAAAAAAAAAATCTAGCTGGTGCCCCCCCCCCACCTCTTCTCGTACCCTACTGGGTGGATACTTTAGAGATTGTTTAGGCTAAATCTGTTTTTTTTTTTGTTTTTAAGTAGGCCCTATATTTTTTTCAATCATTGCTAAATATATGTATTATCAAAATACAAAATACGCGTAGGACGTAATCATCTTCTTTTTTTAAGTAACGTCTGTATTATAAAAGATAAGAAGATTATAAATGTCTTGTAAAATTATTAAAATCACTTGCGTCCCCATTCTACTGCAGATTGTCCCTAGCTTTATTCACGCCTGTAATGAAAATTACATCTCTCTTCTTTAATTCAGAAAATCTTTTTAATAAGAATAACTAACACACTATTCAAAGATTAAAGTCAATTCAGCTAATCACAAATCAAGTCTCTTGGGTTTGTTAACTATTCTGCCTGAAAGTGTTACGTAAGTTTTTTTAATGTCAGAAATGCATATTTTCAGATGATAAACCGTAGGCCTACTCGCGTATTTTCGTGTCCATTTGCGTACAAAATACGCAAGATGCGTACTTATAGGGAACTCTTCTTTTAGGTCAGTGACACGCCGGGTACGATATTCTCTGCCTCACCGTGGCAGTAGGACGTGGAAACAATCGCTAGTGGACGTAATTACACTAAATGAGTATCAACACAAGACTTTTGTGGAAGGGTCTAATCTCTAAGGGAATATCGATAATAACCCAGGCGCCGTTCCACAAGAAACAGTAGTTACACCAAAGGCGAGTCCTGCACGGTTAGCTTGATAAAACATAGAAAAATGGTGGGGATTCCCGGTGTGCTCGTCCTTCGGCCATGTATTCTAGTTCATGCACCGGAGTGCCCGACACATTTGAAATAGCAGTGTTTTATATAGACATTGACTTGGACCTCATCCAGACATAGCAGTTTGTCCGATCAGACTTGCAAGCCAAGAGTTGGTAGAAAAAAAAGATGCTGCGTTTGACTTGATACATTGTTAGCTGCAATTTGCGTTAAGTGGGTGCATGAGTGTGTGTTTACTCGAGCTACTTATCAGCACCAACATTTGTGGAGCTTGTCTTGATGCGTAGCTTAACACTAACTGGAATGTGTTGCTGAGAGGCCAAAACCGATTGGCTAGGGCTTGGCTAGCTAACATGGGGGGCTCGAGTACGAATCCCGACTTAAGCGGAGTTGTGTTTACTGATAAACACGGGAAAGAGAATGGACCATAGTGCACACTGAGCATGCTGTAAGCAATTACATCAAGTTAGTGCACACTGAGCATGCTGTAAGCAATGAAATCAAGTTAGTGCACACTGAGCATGCTGTAAGCAATTACATCAAGTTAGTGCACACTGAGCATGTTGTAAGCAATTACATCAAGTTAGTGCACACTGAGCATGCTGTAAGCAATGAAATCAAGTTAGTGCACACTGAGCATGCTGTAAGCAATTACATCAAGTTGGTGCACACTGAGCATGCTGTAAGCAATGAAATCAAGTTAGTGCACACTGAGCATGCTGTAAGCAATTACATCAAGTTAGTGCACACTGAGCATGCTGTAAGCAATTACATCAAGTTAGTGCACACTGAGCATGCTGTAAGCAATTACATCAAGTTAGTGCACACTGAGCATGCTGTAAGCAATGAAATCAAGTTAGTGCACACTGAGCATGCTGTAAGCAATTACATCAAGTTAGTGCACACTGAGCATGCTGTAAGCAATTACATCAAGTTAGTGCACACTGAGCATGCTGTAAGCAATTACATCAAGTTAGTGCACACTGAGCATGCTGTAAGCAATGAAATCAAGTTAGTGCACACTGAGCATGCTGTAAGCAATGAAATCAAGTTAGTGCACACTGAGCATGCTGTAAGCAATTACATCAAGTAAGTGCACACTGAGCATGCTGTAAGCAATTACATCAAGTTAGTGCACACTGAGCATGCTGTAAGCAATTACATCAAGTTAGTGCACACTGAGCATGCTGTAAGCAATTACATCAAGTTAGTGCACACTGAGCATGCTGTAAGCAATTACATCAAGTTAGTGCACACTGAGAATGCTGTAAGCAATGAAATCAAGTTAGTGCACACTGAGCATGCTGTAAGCAATTACATCAAGTTAGTGCACACTGAGCATGCTGTAAGCAATTACATCAAGTTAGTGCACACTGAACATGCTGTAAGCAATTACATCAAGTTGGTGCACACTGAGCTTGCTGTAAGCAATGAAATCAAGTTAGTGCACACTGAGCATGCTGTAAGCAATGAAATCAAGTTAGTGCACACTGAGCATGCTGTAAGCAATTACATCAAGTTAGTGCACACTGAGCATGCTGTAAGCAATTACATCAAGTTAGTGCACACTGAGCATGCTGTAAGCAATTACATCAAGTTAGTGCACACTGAGCATGCTGTAAGCAATGAAATCAAGTTAGTGCACACTGAGCATGCTGTAAGCAATTACATCAAGTTAGTGCACACTGAGCATGCTGTAAGCAATGAAATCAAGTTAGTGCACACTGAGCATGCTGTAAGCAATTACATCAAGTTAGTGCACACTGAGCATGCTGTAAGCAATTACATCAAGTTAATGCACACTGAGCATGCTGTAAGCAATTACATCAAGTTAGTGCACACTGAGCATGCTGTAAGCAATTACATCAAGTTGGTGCACACTGAGCTTGCTGTAAGCAATGAAATCAAGTTAGTGCACACTGAGCATGATGTAAGCAATGAAATCAAATTAGTGCACACTGAGCATGCTGTAAGCAATTACATCAAGTTAGTGCACACTGAGCATGCTGTAAGCAATTACATCAAGTTAGTGCACACTGAGCATGCTGTAAGCAATTACATCAAGTTAGTGCACACTGAGCATGCTGTAAGCAATTACATCAAGTTAGTGCACACTGAGCATGCTGTAAGCAATTACATCAAGTTAGTGCACACTGAGCATGCTGTAAGCAATTACATCAAGTTAGTGCACACTGAGCATGCTGTAAGCAATTACATCAAGTTGGTGCACACTGAGCTTGCTGTAAGCAATGAAATCAAGTTAGTGCACACTGAGCATGATGTAAGCAATGAAATCAAATTAGTGCACACTGAGCATGCTGTAAGCAATTACATCAAGTTAGTGCACACTGAGCATGCTGTAAGCAATTACATCAAGTTAGTGCACACTGAGCATGCTGTAAGCAATTACATCAAGTTAGTGCACACTGAGCATGCTGTAAGCAATTACATCAAGTTAGTGCACACTGAGCATGCTGTAAGCAATTACATCAAGTTAGTGCACACTGAGCATGCTGTAAGCAATTACATCAAGTTAGTGCACACTGAGCATGCTGTAAGCAATTACATCAAGTTGGTGCACACTGAGCTTGCTGTAAGCAATGAAATCAAGTTAGTGCACACTGAGCATGATGTAAGCAATGAAATCAAATTAGTGCACACTGAGCATGCTGTAAGCAATTACATCAAGTTAGTGCACACTGAGCATGCTGTAAGCAATTACATCAAGTTAGTGCACACTGAGCATGCTGTAAGCAATTACATCAAGTTAGTGCACACTGAGCATGCTGTAAGCAATTACATCAAGTTAGTGCACACTGAGCATGCTGTAAGCAATGAAATCAAGTTAGTGCACACTGAGCATGCTGTAAGCAATTACATCAAGTTAGTGCACACTGAGAATGCTGTAAGCAATTACATCAAGTTAGTGCACACTGAGCATGCTGTAAGCAATTACATCAAGTTAGTGCACACTGAGCATGCTGTAAGCAATTACATCAAGTTAGTGCACACTGAGCATGCTGTAAGCAATTACATCAAGTTAGTGCACACTGAGCATGCTGTAAGCAATTACATCAAGTTAGTGCACACTGAGCATGCTGTAAGCAATTACATCAAGTTAGTGCACACTGAGCATGCTGTAAGCAATTACATCAAGTTGGTGCACACTGAGCTTGCTGTAAGCAATGAAATCAAGTTAGTGCACACTGAGCATGATGTAAGCAATGAAATCAAATTAGTGCACACTGAGCATGCTGTAAGCAATTACATCAAGTTAGTGCACACTGAGCATGCTGTAAGCAATTACATCAAGTTAGTGCACACTGAGCATGCTGTAAGCAATTACATCAAGTTAGTGCACACTGAGCATGCTGTAAGCAATTACATCAAGTTAGTGCACACTGAGCATGCTGTAAGCAATTACATCAAGTTAGTGCACACTGAGCATGCTGTAAGCAATTACATCAAGTTAGTGCACACTGAGCATGCTGTAAGCAATTACATCAAGTTAGTGCACACTGAGCATGCTGTAAGCAATGAAATCAAGTTAGTGCACACTGAGCATGCTGTAAGCAATTACATCAAGTTAGTGCACACTGAGCATGCTGTAAGCAATTACATCAAGTTAGTGCACACTGAGCATGCTGTAAGCAATTACATCAAGTTAGTGCACACTGAGCATGCTGTAAGCAATTACATCAAGTTAGTGCACACTGAGCATGCTGTAAGCAATTACATCAAGTTAGTGCACACTGAGCATGCTGTAAGCAATTACATCAAGTTAGTGCACACTGAGCATGCTGTAAGCAATGAAATCAAGTTAGTGCACACTGAGCATGCTGTAAGCAATTACATCAAGTTAGTGCACACTGAGCATGCTGTAAGCAATTACATCAAGTTAGTGCACACTGAGCATGCTGTAAGCAATGAAATCAAGTTAGTGCACACTGAGCATGCTGTAAGCAATTACATCAAGTTAGTGCACACTGAGCATGCTGTAAGCAATTACATCAAGTTGGTGCACACTGAGCATGCTGTAAGCAATGAAATCAAGTTAGTGCACACTGAGCATGCTGTAAGCAATTACATCAAGTTAGTGCACACTGAGCATGCTGTAAGCAATTACATCAAGTTAGTGCACACTGAGCATGCTGTAAGCAATTACATCAAGTTAGTGGTTCAGAATTATATGTAATACTGATACTTTTATTTTAAATCTTCTTCTCTGAAGCGTCTTCAATTTTAGTGACTTTGCTAATGGAATTAGGCCTACTCTAGATCATAGACTATATATAGTCTATGCTCTAAATCTCACGGCTCTATTTTGATTCCGTTCACGTTCCTTTGTTTCTTTTCGCGACGATTGCACACGACACTAGTTGACCTATACACATAGTAACATCTAGTTATATTATGAATATTCACATAGTAACATCTAGTTATAAACATGTCGTGTATCCTCCCTAAACACCCACCTCTTATTTATTGCACAAATGCTCTTTCTTCCCTAGCGCTATTAGAGCATGGAACGGGTTGCCTGAGCCAGCCAGGAAAACCAGTGACTTGGCAGAATTTAGCCAATTTAGGTCATTGGTTAATATGCATTATTAAATGCATGACGAGTAGGACGTAATCATCTTCTTTTTTTTGAAGAAACGTCTGTATCATATAAGATAAGATAAACACAGACGTTTTCACTGGGGGCGTGGTGGCCGAGTGATAACGCGCTTGGCTTCCGAATGCATTGGGGTCTCGAGTTCGAATCCCAGTGACCATTTTAAGACGCCCCCGAGTCTATTTCACTCTAATAGGTACCTAGCATTCGTTGGAAAAGTATGGGCGGCTGACAGATCTATGCATCTATCATTTATTATGTTACTAAATTAAAGTACTATCAGTATCATCATCAGATTATCATGTATCATATTGTCGGGTAATCTATTTTCTTCTTTTTTAAAAAAAAAGTGCCTTACCTTTGCGTATTAAATAATCCAAACTGTTCCAATAATCCGTGTAGGCCTATAACAATGGTAACTCAATGGTTATATCAACAAAAATCCAATATTTTTGAAGTATCCAAAATACGAAGCACGCTAATTTATAGGCCTACAAACACAAAAGTAATTGATTGAATCAGAAAAATGAGCTGCTCTATATTAAGTATCTAAAAGTATCTAGATTTAGATCTAGATCTTTCACTAAAAGTAGATCTAGACTAGACATAGATCTAGATCTAGGTCAAACTTTTTTCCCCGTGTCTCCAACAAATCACGTGCATTTTAAGTTATAATTAGATTCTAGATCTAGATATGGCTCCTCATGTGTCGGAAGACAATCACAATGAGTCGGGAAGACAGGTGAGTCACTGATTTCGTTTTGAGATGGGGCAGAATTTGGTGTGACTGATCAAGCCTTATATTCTGGAGTGACAGAGTTTGACACAGTTCGTGAGTTCGTGCATGTTTGTTGTTTTGTAAAATGTTTTACATGTTTCGGATGTTCCTTCAGAGTTGAAGATAGTTTACTTCCTAGTCCAAACCTCCCGCAGGACGACGGGGGATGGCAGCGGGCAGGGTTTGAACCCTCGACCGTCGATAAATCCGAACGACAGTCCAGCGCGCTAACCGCACGACCAGGCAACCATCCTGTATAGATATATTAAATATATATATGCATCTGTCCTAGGGCTAGGGTAGCTTTCTTCTTCTTTCTCTCGACTGATGCAGCTTCGTTTCTTTTGCACTCGGCGAAGTTCGAAATAACACAATAATAAACCAGGTCATTACCATGTTTTGGCATCTCAACTCTCGCTTGATCTCTAGAATCTAGATATAGATCTATATGTACAATATAGACTTAAAATAGATCTAGATCTATAACCATAGCCATAGCAGATAATGTTGTTACTCGTTAAATTTGATAGTAGACCTACAATCATAGATCTATTATCAATCATCATGACACATGCTGCCATGCATGATGTAAATGTAGATATTTATCCTTGCATGGTGTGTGATGGGGCTAATAAATTACCGTGGTTGGTGGTGAAAAATGCTCTAGATGTCTACAGACATAATTTGATTAATTTTGATGTGCAATTAAAAATGCAGAAATGCAGTTGAGATTCTTACCAAAAGATAAGATACATAGACTATAGTGTGTACCAATAGTGGTAAAATGAAGTAGCTACCCATTTCTGTTCCCCACCTACCAGACTGCATTTGTTTTGACTAGTTTGAAAAGCAGACTTTAATTTTTGTCTAATTTTGTAATCAAACACTTGAGATAATTGTTCAAACTTAAATTATTTCATGTCTCCTGGGAAAGCCTACTCGGATCCAAGCATTACTATAAATGGACAGGATATAAACGCAGTGGACAAATTCACATATCTTGGCAGCGCACTCTCCAGAAATGTAAAAATGGATAGTGAAATCGACCTGCGTATCGCCAAGGCCAGTGCATCCTGTGGCAGACTGTCTACAAATGTCTGGAACAGACGTGGTATCACCACAAACACCAAGCTAGGGGTCTATAGAGCCGTCATCCTCCCTACATTGCTCTATGCCTCAGAAACATGGACATTGTAAGTAAACATGCAAAGAAACTAAACCACTTACACATGACATGTCTGAGAAAAATACTAAATGTCAAATTGCAAGACAAAATACCAGATACAGAAGTCCTTCGAAGAGCGTGTCTGCAAAGCATCCACACAATCCTGATGCAGTCCCAGCTGCGATGGGCAGGTCACGTCTACAGAATGGAAGACCACTGCATCCCAAAACGACTCTTGTATGGCCAACTAAGCGAAGGAAAGCGCTCGCAAGGTGGGCAAAGAAAGCGCTTCAGGGACACCCTCAAAGCTTCTCTGAAGGCGTTCAGCATAGACCCTGGCACCTGGGAGACAGAGGCACATGACAGAGCATCATGGCGTCGCGCTGTGAAAACTGGCGCACAGGTTGCTGAGGAAAAAAGAACAACGCAGGCAGAAGAAAAACACCAGAAAAGAAAAGCAAGACAAACGACACTAGCTTCAGCTGAAATAACCTGCCCAGTGTGCGGCCGAACATTCCGGGCTCACATAGGTCTCACCAGCCACACGAGGAGGCATAAAACCCCAGTGCAAAGCCCTCAGCCCCCTGGATGACAAAGTGGTCATCATCGAACCACGATGGACGAACTATATATATATATATATATATATATTTCATGTCAATATGCATTACTTAGGGGGGTGTGGTGGCTGAGTGGTTAAGCGCATGGCTTCCAAACCTTAGGTCCTGGGTTTGAATCTCTGTGAAAACTGGGATTTTGAGCTTCATGATTTTTAGGGCGCCCCTACTCTAATGGGCATTTGACTTTAGTTGGGGAAAGTAAAGGCGGTTGGTTGTTGTGCTGGCCATGTGACACCCTGCTTGTTAACCATTGGCCAAAGAAACAGTATGGTCTGAAAGAGGAACTTTACTTTCTCTTTACCATGCATTACTTACACTTTGAAATTCTCATTTTCTCAAAGTTCAACTCAATAAATAGTTAATGGATTAAATGTTCTGACAGTTGTCACAAAGGGTGGGGACATAGACATTTAATTCATACATCATACTGCTTGTTCGCAACAAAGGACACATAACTAACAATTACAAAGGAATGTAACTCAAATAGAACAAGTATTAATAACATTGAGTCCCACTCATGTTAAAGCATACATGATTTAAACAAATAATTTCATTAATTAATAATTATTTTGTTTGTGTTCAATTTTATGAATACTGTTAACTTAATAGTGTAAAATTAAGCATCTTTCTGCTTAAAAAAATATTATTTACAAACATGATGATGACATCATTAATAGATGAAAATCTCTGTCCTCTGAGCACAACATTTAGTTTAGGAAAAATGAGCTCACAAATATATGTTACAGCTTTCTATTAAATCTAGTTCTTTAGAAACTACATTGGTTTCTCATCAAGTTTAATTGTCCCTGGGTTCAGCTGTTATATAAAAACACTAAATAACTCGGTCAAGATGAACAGTGGACTTTATTACACTTGATAGCGTATATCATATATTAAATTTTCTTTTGTTGTCTGGATGTTTAAGTTGCAACATGTGAATTCTTATGTTCTTTTTTCTTCTATTGGATCTGACAAGAATACAAATAGAATAGCTCATGTTCAGGATTCTATTTACTGTGCAGTTGCTGTTTGGTCACTGGCTCAAGTTTATAAGTATTTCAGCTTTATCATTTCATGTTTGGTATTTTTAGCTGCTGCCTTTTTTTTTTCAAAGTCTGCCACTATTATATTAATAAAAACTCACCTAGCACTAGTAGGGATAGAGATTTCTAAATTGAAAACCTCAGGTGGCATTAACTCCATTTGTTAGCGTTTCATAAGGAAAGATTTATGTGTCAAAAAAATTAATAGGTATTGAAGCATTTGGGATACATATGGTATAGGGTTAAAACAGTTTATAATTATGTTTCTTTTTTTTTCCAATATCAGGGTTGTATATTTCTTTTTTGACTTGAAGTGTGTATAATTCCTAATTCTAAACTGGTTTTAGTTATTATCCTCTGGTATCTACTTTTGGTCAAAGTGTCTTCCAAGTAAAGATACTGCAATGGTTACAAATAAATTGGTTCTCAAACACCAAACAAAAATCTACCCAGAAATAAGTTTCTTTATTAAACTATGAAACATAATTTCATTTCAGTCAGATTTTCATCAGAATAGATAGCAATCCTTAGTCAATGTCTCCCTGTAAGTCAGATGCCAGGAGTGTTCAGTTGTCTATGATAATAAATATTTTAGCTAACAAAATAACTTGGAAAAAATTAAACCTTAAGATTGTGTTACAAAGATTTATTTTAAAGGTTATGGTCCATTTTTTGGTAATTATTAATATTTAATTGGTGCATGTTGACTTGAAAATTAGTACAGTTTTGATGACTAATTGAAAATTAGTATCTTTGTATGCACATTATTAATTACTTGATTATTTCTATCCAGAAAGATTGATGATGACCAGGGCAGGATCATAAGTTGGGCCAAGCTGATGATGGGTATGTAGCAATGTTGGATATTCAAGTTGGCCTCCTTCAGTTGTAGAGCGACTATGGTTCATCTCAAACACTTTTCCATGTGCAATGTTGGATATGACAGGCAGATAAAGTGAGTAGTTTGTTTAAAACCAAGCATAGAATAACATTGCATATCAATATTAAAATCATATTGTTTTGGTCAGTACATAAAATAACTAGGTTTGGATTACTCCTGGGTCCCAGGGTATGCATGTAAATTACTTAACAATATGCTTTCTTAGGTTTGAAATTCAAGACATGTGCAGCTCTAAAAAAATATTTATTGGTGGTATAAAATTTCTCTGCAAATCAATAGTTGGCTGCATTATTAACTTGTGCGTCTTCAGATAAAAAGCACATTCATCATTGTTCTCAATTAAATGTCAAGTAAAAAGTTTCTCCATGGTAACAAAAAGTATATAATGTTTTCTAGTTAAATTCAAATATACAATGTTTCCAGTTGACATGAAATAGAAAATTGTACAAACATAACCTTAACTATTTGACAATAATGAAGATAATAAATTGAATGAATAATTTTGTCTGAATATTTTAGTGTGTTAAGTAAATATAAAAATTAAACTAGATTTGAGTTCTTCTTCTTCTTCTTCTTCTTCTTCTTCTTCTTCTTCTTCTAGCCAGCTTTATTGCTGCTGAGCTGTGAGCTCTTTTGCAGACTGTGCCAAGGAAAAAAAGTGTGCTGTTTTCTTCAGTTGTTCAGCACTGCCATACAGGGTGTTGGTTATGTTGGGCTGTAGTGGAAGTAGGGTCTGCCTAAGGTGGGTTAGGGAGGGGCATTCAAAGAGGATATGGTTTACGGTTTCAAAGGGGTGGGCGCAGTGTCTGCAAAGGGGTAGTTGTGTGGAGTTTATTTTGTTCAGGTGGTAATTTAATAGTGGTGTGTGTCCTGTTCTTAGTTGGAAGATTGTAGATTGTTCTTTGCGGGGGAGGAAGTTAATACTGTCCAGTTTGTTAGGCGTAGTCATTTCTCTGTACATGGCTCTGTCTGTGTTTCCTGATGCCCATTGGTTGAGCCACTCCTCTTTGTGATTGTTGACTAACATTGACCTTAGGGTGAGGTAGTTAACAGGTCTATCTGGTTGTTCCATAGATGAACCTGCCTTTGATAGCTTATCTGCCTTTTCATTTCCCATGATGCCAATGTGTCCAGGGATCCACTGTAGTGTAATATTGATATTTAATTTTGATATCATCTGGTGGATTGTCACAATGAGTGTTGTCAACTCTCTTGGGCTGTTTGAGGTGCTGCTGTTAAGTGCTTGCAGAGTAGATTGGGAGTCTGTAAAGACAACAATATCTGATGGTGGTTGCATTCCTTCATATAATTTGTTTTCCACTGTCTGAAGTGCTATGGTAATTGTCTCAATTTCGGCTTGGAAGTTTGAGCAGTAATCGCCACAGGGTGCGCTTATCTCAAAGTGTTTATTTTTAGGGAAGACCAGGAAGGCACCAAGACCAGCATTGATGGTAGCTTTGAAAGCCGATCCGTCTGTATAAATATGGATAGCTGTTTTTTTATACCTTTCGATTGTTTCAAGCGTGCCTACTTTGAGCTCTAGTGGGTTTGATTCTTTTGTTAAGGTGTTATTTAGTAAATGTGTTTTGATGGTTGGTTGTTTGTAGTTTAGTCCGGGTGTAATGTTTGAAAACCTGGTAATTTTTCTCTGTTATTGGGTAGGTGGTGTTTTAGGGCTAGTTCGTCAGTAAGTTGGATCAGAGTTCTTTGCTTTTTTTGGTTGTTTTTCCTATTTCTCTGTGTTAGTAATTTATTTGGATGATCATCCTCCAACCTTCTGTATCTCTCAATAGCTTCTAATGCTGCTCTGTTGCGCCTTAACTTAAGAGGTTCAATATTGGAGTCTATTTCACAGGCTGCTGTGGGAGTAGTTCTCATACCTCCACTAATTAGCCGCAAGGCTTGGTTTTGGATTGTATCTAATGATGATTGATAGGTTTTGTTGGCAGCTACTTGTATGGAGAGACAGTTATCCATTACAGATCTGACATATCCAGTGTAATAATAATAATAATAATAATAATCTTTATTATCCGTAAGGAAATTTGTCTTACAATTTGTGCATTACACCAAACAAAAAACATTATAACTATAAGAAACCAAAGTGTACATTCACCGTCTTAAGGTTTTCTTTTCAGCTCCCCAGCACAAAGCTCAACAAACCTCAGAACAGCACTCACAAAGCTCAACCACAACAGCAAAAAAACTGTCATTCAATGGATACCAGCTCACATACAACTAGCAGGAAATGAGAAGGCTGACACACTCGCCAAGAGTGGGAGAACAAACTCACAAGTAAACTCTGCTCTCTATCCAGAAGAAATGAAGAAATTAATTGTAGATAAAATAAATGAGAAATGGACGAGCTCCCATCCAAATCACAAGAAAGATGATGCTTACTATAAGCTATCCCGACAAGACCAACGTCTAATCTTTCGACTCAGGACCGGACACAACAGAATGCGACAACACATGTTCCGGAAGCTCAAAATTGGAACCAGTGAAATCTGCCCATGTGGAGTATCACCAGAAAATGCCGACCACGTCCTCCAAAACTGCTCTCTCTACCAAGAGGCCCGTTTAAGACATTGGCCCCAAATCACCCCAATAGAAAGAAAACTGTATGGAGAGCTCCCTGATTTGGAAACCACTGCGCAGTTCATCTCATGTATTGGTCTAGTCATATGAACACTCCAACATAACAATGAGAACGATGAAGAAGAAGAAGCTCCCCAGGATGTTCCTGCTAGGTGTTTTATTATGTTTAAACTTTGTGATGCCTTTTCTTTTAAATCTGCCATAAAGTGTTTTAGAGACAGTCTTTGGTCTAGTTTTACACCAAGATATGTTGTATTTTCTTCTTTATTTATTGTCTGAGAGTCTATTTTTAGGATGTAGTTTCTTTTTGCTATTTTGTTGCTGTGGCTAAAGATTGAATAAACTGACTTTTCTTTATTTCCATTTTCCATAATTTTGAATATGTGGAGATAGTTGTGAGGGCTCTATTTAGTTTGGATCTAGTCAGCACTGGATATTTCTCTGTAGTCCAAATTAAAAGGTCGTCTGCATAAAGTGCCTTATTGACTGAAATGAGGTCCGGGAGGTCATTCATGAAGATTAGAAAGAGAGTGCAGCTAAGGGCTGAACCTTGTAGTAGTCCTTCTTCCAAACTTTTTTTACTAGAGATGGCACCTTCAAGTCGGGTTTGGATGGTTCTGTTTTTTAAGAATGCCCTGATCCAGCTGTAAATTTTTCCATGGATGCCCATTTTTTTTCATCTTCAAAAATAGACCTTTTCTCCACACTCTATCATAGGCTTGCTGCAAATCTATAAATACTGCTGTAGTGTGATTGTTTTCATGAAACCCTTCTTCTGCGTCCTGGATAAAATGAAAGAGGTGGTCTTCTGTTCTACTTGCTTTCCTGAAGCCAGCTTGTGCATTGTGGAGTGAGCAAGTACTTTCTAGCCACCAATAAAGTCGGTTATTGATCATTTTTTCTGCCATTTTGCCAATGTTGGATGTTAGAGATATTGGTCTATAACTTTTTGGGTCTCCAGGTGGTTTATTTTTCTTTAAAATGGGTATTATGTTTGCGGTTCTCCATTCCTGTGGTATGTCTCCAGTTTTCCATGTATGGTTGATAAAGTTAAGTATACAGTTTTGGGCCTGTGGTCCTAGTCCCCGAATCATTTCATTTGTTATTTTATCGGGTCCAGACTTGAGGCTTTTTAGGGCAGTATTGAGTTCATGTAGAGTGAAGGGAGTGTCAAAGATCTGACAGTTGACTGTTGGAGCTTTTTCTTCTTTCTTTAAGATATTACTGAAGGCCTGGTCCAGTTGTTTTCTTGGCTTTGTCTTGTTAATGCTGGCAAAATATTTGTTGAAGGTTTCAGCCTTTTTAAGGTTTTCTGTTATTATGTCGTCAGTGCCTTTTATAGGTTGGGGGTTTGTTATTTGTTTCTTTCCTGCTAGCCGGTGCAGAAGGGTCCAGGCCTTTCGACCATCCTTGTTTAGATCTAGTTGTTCGCATGTTGTGGTCCACTTTTTCTTTTTTTCTGTTTTAATTTTGTATCTTATAAGCCCTGTCAATTTGTTGTACGTTGTCTTGTTCTCTCTAGTAGGTTTTTTTTCTATAGTCTTCCTGGCCATGTTTCTTTCTTTTACTAATTTATCTAATTCAGGTGTCCAAAAAGGTTTGTATTTCTTAACTTGGCCTCGAGGGATGTGTTTTTTTGCTGCTTGTAAGATGTTGGAGACTATAGTTGTGTAGGTTGAATTGACGTCTGTCTCAATTATGCTTGATAGTCTTGTGTCTGTTTCTTGTGAAAAAGCTGCCCAGTTAGCTTTTTTATAGTTCCATCTAGTTGTTTTGTTGGATTGGTATCTACCTGGTGTTCCAATATTGAGGAGTATAGGCCTGTGGTCACTACCTATAGATGTCTTCAAGTACTGTTATTTTAGAAGAGTCGGTAATGTCTGTAGAGATAAAAGTTAGGTCAGGTCTGCTAGTTGTTGCTCTGTGGAGGAAAGTTGGAGGTGAAGTTTTGTTTTGCAGAAGGTGTAGGTTAGAGGCATTTGTTACATCCTCTATTTCTTTGCCACGCTTGTTGTAGTGTGGGTAGCCTAGGGAAGGTGTGTGTGCATTGAAGTCGCCAGCTATTATTGTCCTTGTGTAGTGTGGTAGTTGTATGTCTATTTGCTGTTGATGATGGTGGGCAATAGTAGTTTTTGATGGTGTACTTTGTTCCTCCTCTCCAAAGAAGTATTTCATGCATGTCGATGTCTGTATTGTTCTGTATTTGTTTTACTGTGGCTTGTGTGTCGTTTCTTATGAGGGTCATAATTCCCTGGCATTTGGTGCAAAGGAATCTGTACTGTGTGTAGCCTGTGATGTTTATTTTTTTCTTGGGCAGTAGTGTTTCTTGCAATAGCGCTATGTGTATATCATGCTTCTTGAGTATGTGTTGGAGTTCTGTTGTCTTGTTTTGTAGGCCTAAGATGTTGAGTTGCAAAAGGTTTAGGTGTTTGCTGCTAGTCTGTTTTTTATTTTCAGTAGCTGACTTATCACAGGCAGTCCTGGAAGAAACTGCCATGCGCAGACCTTTTACGAGGCGACGTCTGAGCTCGTATGGATTTTTCGTCTAATTCCTTGGCATTTAGTGTAGGCTGGGTGTTTCCTCAGGCTTTTTTTTAAATATATAAATATATAGTCCCCGCATTTTAAGGGAGTTTTCGGTCTTGGCAATTTTCTCCAATACTGACATAAAAGGAAAACATCTAGGTCTGAAGACTGTAACCGGAATATCCATGGGACAAGGTGGGGTTGGCCAATGGTCCATTTTCCGCCATCCATAGAGCTCTCCAAATGGAACTTTTCTGCAGTAGAAAGCTTAAAGTGGACTGTGCCCTGGGTATGCTCTGTGGAATCGTCACATCCTGGATCCAGGCCCCTTCACTATATCACATTCACCAGATCCAGAAAAAAAAACACTTCATGATGAATTTATGTCTAGTATTAGAATGTAGTGAGACAAGGACCTCTGTCTGGTGTAGTGCAATGCTATTATTCACTTAGTGAAATGCAAGTGGAAAGGCAGTGGGGTTATTTATTTCTCTTGGTCATTTCCAAGCCCCGATACCCACACGGGGGAATATCGCCACAGAGTGGAGGTTTGGAGTCAGAGTTTTCTTTCTCCTAGATGGGTTGCGTTATTTAGGCTGACGTGCCCCATCAGCACGAAGTTCAATTGTTTATTCTTTTTCAAAGGTAGAAAAGTTCAAATCCAATTAAGTCCAGCATATGCCCTGCACTCTACATTTGATCTTGTCACTGGTTACCCAGCATACAGAGGCAAAGAATATGAACATTTGCAAGTAAGTTCTTTTTTGGTCATCAGGAATTTGTAGCCAAAGTAACATCCATTTAGAAAGATAAAACTATTAGTAGCCTAATGCAAAAAAGCAGAAGTTGCATGGATAGTGCATCAGTGCTTGGACATTGATTCTAATCTAAAAATGAATAATCCTAAAACGAGTCAGTAAATTAATTATGTTACAAGCAGATGAGACTCTTAATCATACACCAACAGATTCATCTATAATAGATTATGAATACTTTAATCTTGATTAACAAACAATAATATGTCAATTAAATTACTCCATTTTTCAGTTCCTTCTCTTCCTATTTCAACACAAATTTGCACCTTTCCACATTCACACTATGCTGCACACGTAACAAATTACCTTACAAGTGAACAATTCAGCAATATACAGAGCATATAGGATAAATGCCTGATGGAGGATATCTTACATCCCTGAGTAGAAAATAGATCATGTGCCACCAAGCAGATATAAGACCTGTTTGATCAAAATGGATGTTTTTTGTATGTCATTTGTCAGGAGTTAAAAAAAAGAACACCACCAAAATGTTATTTAACCTTTGTTTTGGATTCCTCAACTCAAGGAAACATACCAATACTAGAACAGTCTTAAAAAAAACAGCAGTGAGGTCAACAACTAGGTCAGTGAAACACTAGGTTTAGAGACTTCAGGATCAAAAAGACATTTAGTATTGCAACAAAAGTACATAAACTAAACAGTAGATTAACAAGTAAAAAACAAAACTTGATAGAGAGACATATAAATGATTTCTAGTTCTTTAAATTCTCAATTGATCTTTTTCAATCACAGAATGAGTCTGCCAAATATAGCCAATTTCATAGTACAATTATGTTAACTGTATGCCTGCTTTGGACTGATGGCTCTGGGTTTGAAATCTGCCACCATCCTCTCCCATCCTACATGAGGTTTGGGATGGGAGGAAATAGTCTTCAAATTTCTTAAGTCATTGAGTGACTAATTAACATGAGCAATTCAATATCATTTTTAAAAAAGTCTGCTGGTGTGTTTGACTGATGCAAACATTATTTACATACTTTAAGTGTAATCAACATGATCAGTGCTTCCCTCTAACAATCTCTATTTATAACGTTTTTGAAGTAAGGTCTGTATAATATAAGATAAGAAGATAAGATATAAAAAAGAAAAGCTTATAGCTATAAATGTTAAAATTATCAAATGAAAATCTTTAATCTACAAAAAAAGAAAAAAAAATAGGTTTAGTGTTTTACAGTGTAAGAATAATACAATACAAATCTTTAGCTTGTGATTAATTTGTGAAAGATTGTCCCATACTAAAGAACTATGAAATGAAATAATATTGCTCTTCTATAATATTAGTGCAACTCTGATAGACACTTCAGAGAGTCTAGTTGACTAGATTGAAACTGTTGTGAGAGACAACATGACCTTTCTTTTCACCTGGGAAAGATCATGACAGATGGTTGACAAGGGGTGGGAATCTACTGGAATGGTTGAACAATAACAATATCAGGCTAACCCCCACTCTATACTTATGCAGTCATTTGTCAAATCATTGTTTTATGGACGTGGAGCCTTGACACTTTCAGCTGATTCACAAATATGGATGTGAGTCTCAAGATTATTTCTTTGTTTACATATCTAAATATTTCATACACTATGCATGACACAGATTTAGAAAATTAATATAATTAGCTTTAGGAACTAAAGATCACTAAGAACAGCAAGAGACTGATACAAATGGTTCCTGGTCATTTCATTCACAGTCACTTCATCCCAGTCAATTCATGTTTGGTCACTTCATCTTTGGTCACCATCCCCTGGTCATTTCATCTCCTTTTCATTTCATCCCCTGGTTATTTCATCCGCTAGTCATTTCATCCTCTTATCCATCAAATAATAATTGTAAAAAGTTTGAAATTAACAGTATTTCATTTTATTTCATTTACAAGACAAAAAGTGTGACACATTAAATAAGAACAGAATATAATGTCATTAAAAATATAAAAGTTTAACATTTATAGATATAGAGCTAATGTAAAGATTGTTTTGCGTGTTAATTGAAAGATAAGATAGGCTATTGATAGTTGGTACAGAAGACAATCCATTGATTCGTATTGCTGTACATCATTCTTAATTTCTTAGCCAGTGTTACATATTTCTTGCAGTCAGCATTTATTAGAAATTAGAAAAAATAAAATGTTATATCTGGGTTTGATATTGCATGCTCATATTCAAGAAAGAATGATTGACAATTAAAGATAAAATAAAAAAAGATGGCCATCAGGAGAAAAGTTATCAGCAGCATGATCATAAGTATTTTAATCGTTTTCATCTCTCAAAAGATATTCATCACTTTCACCACACATTTACCTCTTTTGATAAGTAATAAGCCTAGATCGGCATGATCATAATTATTCTAATTGTACTTCTATCTCTCAAGAGATTTCCCCTACTTCCACCACACCTTCGCATTTGTTCATTACATTAACACAAAATGTGCAGGATAATATTGGCATCCCTATAGCAAACAGAAACAATAGAACTAAATACAAAGCCTGCATTACAATATACCTACTTATTTACATATATTATTTCACTTCTCAAAAATTATGAAGACTGGAAGGAACAATATAAACACTATAATAACTGTCAAAATATCAAAAAGTGTTCTAAATAAACATATTTATATATTAGATAAACAAGGGCTTAAAGGCGAAGCCTTAACAGCACAGTTACACAACTAGAAAAAAAATATTTAAATGGGGACAAAGTGACCAAGGATGAATTGATTGGGGATGATGTGACCAGGGATGAAATGATCAGTCACCAGTACAAATCATCAAATGTCTTGAAGTTGTGAAAAAGTTATTAGTTATTTAAAGCATAGAGAGACATGGGGAAAAGTTTTAAAGGATTTCGCTTGAAAATTTTATTTCACCTGAAACTGTTTCTTAATATTCTTAATATTTTTAGATGTTATTTCATTTAGCACACTTAAGATGTAACAAATTTACTTACCTAGCATAGCTCAAGATATACAACATTTTATAGGAACTTGAACTTGCTGAACCTTTGTGTGTCTTACAAGAATAACAAAATGATATTTCTATTGTATTACAGAGTTGCACTATATCTCCAGGATTACCAGTAAATAGAAATACTGTTTCAGCAAGTAATATTTTCATTTCTAATTATAGTAAAAAAAAAAGTAAAGTTCACCTTTCAGACCTTGCAGTCTATAGGGCAGATGATGAAAAGGTAATCTTTTTCTGTGGCCCACAGTTAACAAGGGTGTCATGAGGCCAGCACAATGACCAACCGCCTTTACTTTTCCCAACTAATGTCAGGTACCCATTAGATGGATGGACTCAAAGGCCCCCCAAAATTTTTGAAATTAAAAATTGCAGCCTTTACCAGGATTCAAACTTGGGACACCCAGTTCAGGAGCCAAGGGCTTACTGCTCATCCATTGCACCTTCATTTCTAATTATACAATTATGAATATGTCTAAGAATGAGGGAAAAAGAACTATAACCTTTTTTTTTCTCCCACAATAACAATGACCTTATCAGTCACCTGCAACTAGGGATCATCTCATGGAAATTAGAGGATGGCCTGGACATTAGCTATGGTCAGAACAATGTTGTCCACATAACAGTTCCCCTTGCTCCAAAAAAAGTTTTGTTTTTTCCTTGAGAACACAGGTGCTGATACTGCTTCACAGGTTCTGCTAGGATGTAGCATTTGTGCTGCAAGCTGCCCAAAGGTCACAAGTTCCTGATTTTTTCCTCAGGTTTGACTACCAAAGCTATTCCCATGTTGGGCACAGCCGCAAGGCAGCAGAGTTTGGATTCTGTTTTTTTCCTTCTAGATGAATGGCAAGCTAAGGCTAATGAGCCTTTCCTACCTGAAGATTACCTGGCTTAGTTGCCAGTTGTTCAACTTTGCCCCTTCTCTGCCAGACACAATATCTCCTACATCATGGGACTTTCATTATTACCTGTACTTGTTGCTTGTACTCATATTGTTATTTAAATAACCAATAACAAAATCTTTCTTTTTATTGTTATTCTTGGTATTTATTGAAAAGGATTTTTTTTTAGTTCTCCCAATTAACAATGGTACATTATCATGAAAGGCAACATTGATTAAAAAAAAAGATGTGTTGTGCTGCTCTTATCATATTTATAAGTTGAATTTGTATTTGATAATTGCAGAAATGATGCTTAAAAGCATGAATGAATTCTTCCTACTTTTATTTCAGGGGATTCATTCAACAGATGAAGTCAACTTCATACAGAATCTAGTTTTTTATGTGGAGAGAGCTTATAGAACACCTGACTATGAGCTTATAGAACACCTGGGAAAGAGGAAATATAACAATAAAAGCACAGAGATTCATGCCAGGTAAATATAACAATAAGGACAGAGAGCCTGATAATTATAACAATGGAGATACATGCTGGTAACTTAAACAATGGAAGAATAGAGATGCATGCTTACTAGATATAACAATGGTATAAAAGATAATGGAAACAGATATAATATAATATAATATATAATATTATATAATATTGGATATCTAATTTTTTATTTATTAACATCTAATTTAATGAAATAGAACACATAATCTTATCTTATCATAAGCAAGAAATGCAAGATGTTTTAAGAAATATATTATTGTATTTGTCATCATTTCAGTTGGCATTGCTAGAGCAGCATTAAGGCAGTCAATGAATGCAACTTATTTGGTGAGCATGGAGCCACCTGGTCTGGGATTTTTGTTAATATTGATGCCCACCACAGGAACAGAACAATCTTACCCTGGGAATCAAACTCTGAGGTAAGCAAAGAACAAAGCCTCTTTGTAAAAAAAATGCCCATGGAAAGATAACAAAAGTAAAAAAAAAAGTATGTGGGCAGACTCTTAGCAAAGTGCAAAACAATGAGTCCTAATAACCTAACTAACTTGAAAGGTTCTTTTTGGGGACTTGATGGTCAAAGATATTAGCATAGTACATGGGCTCTGGTGCTGTGGCCAGTTCAGAGATCTGTTTGTATCCTCTTCAGAGCTTATCTATATTTAACCATATTTTATTCACCTCTTTATAACCATTTTACCATTGTAATATGAGGCCAAAGAAAAAAGAATGTATGTACTAGGTACTAGGCAGCCTAGCAGAGAAACTTCATTTTTGTAGATCACTCAGTCTACAACTGCTATTAGTCTTACATCTCCAATTCTCAACCACAGCAAATCTTACTCTATTCAGTTTGTATTCATGTTTGATTAATAGGAACTGACATTTATTTTGAATATCCCATTATTAGGTTTCTGCACAGTCCACTACATGGTTTTCATTTTGCATGATTAACCTGGCTAATTCAGACAAACTGTTCAATGCTCTAATGACACCGGGGAAGGAATACTTGGACAAACTTGTCCTAGCATATGGAAAAAGAAATGTGCTTTTATCTTTGTGTCTTTCTTAGTATATTATTAGGTGTGTTTTGTATTTGCAAATTATTGTTCAGTGTTTAATGTTTTATTACTGTACTTTTTAGTCTTTAGTTCAGAAATTTCTAAATTTAGTGACTTTACCAATGGTGTTACTCAAATGTGAATATTTGTTTGTTATAAATCTCATGACTCTATTTTGCATCATGTATTTCAATTTTATGTTTATGTTAGGTTGTTTTAATTTATTTGGGGGGGGGGGGGTAATTACTTATACCAATTATTAAATCATATCATTTAATGAGCCATAAAAAAAATTGTTACTTGCTTTGAAAATAAGAAATATGCAGTACATATGCATTGCAAATAAATGAATCTACAGATGTAGCAGGACTAGTTGAAAATAAAGCACTTTTATGGCATAATGTGAGATCTAGTCAGTTTCATCAGGAAACCAAGCACTTGACTACTCTGCTGCCATGTATATTCCTCAAAACCTAATCTTGTGAACTTTAAATGGACAAGAATCCTGGATCTTGATATTTGCATACTCTTGTATCCTTGAACTTTTCGAAATGACTTTTTTTTTTTTGTATCGCAGAACACTGATGCCTCTCTTCTATTGAGTGTAAGTTGGCCTGCATTAGCCATAAATGAAGATGATGTTAGAATGAAAACAATTGAGAAGGTCCTTCACAACTTTGGTATCAAACATTTTCCTAGAGATAGGTACAAAACAGCTATAGAGGACAAAAATAGAAAGTATTACCGCCCTGCTGAAATAAAGGTATGAGTTTAAAAAAAATAGTTCTTACTTTACATTTACACACTATGTTTTAAGTTTGTACATTTTTGTTTCAAGTTTCTCAGTACTGTTTTTTTAACTGAAGTAAACAAAGAAAAGTCAGTTTATTCAATCTTTAGCCACAGCAACAAAACAGCAAAAAGAAACTACATCCTAAAAATAGACACTTAGCCAATAAATAAAGAAGAAAATCCTGTAATAGACTAAAACAACACGAGCTTCAATAAACACAATGATTTTATTCGTCCTTCTTTATGCTCTTTACTCCAGCCACTTGTTCTCTATACTCTGACTTCCTTTTACACACAGTCCCTGACACACTGCTGTTCACTCAAGCATGTACACTCAAGGTCCACTGGTCATTTCATACACAGGCACACACACTGCACTACCAGCCACGCAAAACACATACACTTACTATCACATCTCCCTCCTTAAAAGCTTTGAGATATCAATTGACTCTCTGACAGTCACAGAGCAGAAAGGGAAGCACTAGCACTAGCTGCTACAATGCTAGCAAATCATCCAACTTCCCCTCACAGTCAGATTGTCTTTCTAACAGACGCAAAAACAACCCTCCAAAGCCTGCAAAACTGATTCTCCTTATATTAAAAACCTCAGAACAGCACTCACAAAGCTCAACCACAACAGCAAAAAAACTGTCATTCAATGGATACCAGCTCACATACAACTAGCAGGAAATGAGAAGGCTGACACACTCGCCAAGAGTGGGAGAACAAACTCACAAGTAAACTCTGCTCTCTATCCAGAAGAAATGAAGAAATTAATTGTAGATAAAATAAATGAGAAATGGACGAGCTCCCATCCAAATCACAAGAAAGATGATGCTTACTATAAGCTATCCCGACAAGACCAACGTCTAATCTTTCGACTCAGGACCGGACACAACAGAATGCGACAACACATGTTCCGGAAGCTCAAAATTGGAACCAGTGAAATCTGCCCATGTGGAGTATCACCAGAAAATGCCGACCACGTCCTCCAAAACTGCTCTCTCTACCAAGAGGCCCGTATAAGACATTGGCCCCAAATCACCCCAATAGAAAGAAAACTATATGGAGAGCTCCCTGATTTGGAAACCACTGCGCAGTTCATCTCATGTATTGGTCTAGTCATATGAACACTCCAACATAACAATGAGAACGATGAAGAAGAAGAAAGAAGAAATTGACTATACAAATGATTTCTGTCTCACTATAAACAAATGAGTAAACTGAATACATGTTTAACACAACAGAATGTTCAATTGTTAATATTATCAATAGTAACAATATAAATTATAAAATGTGTAGTAAAAAAAACAATAGTCTAGGTTTACAAATAGACATTAATTATATACAAATTGCATAATAATAAAAAGATATACATGTATCTAATTATCTGCATCAGGGTAACGTACTGGTGGCCGAACTTGCCTACCATATCGAGTTATTACAGGCGGCGGATTGGTAGTGTTAGTCTGTTCCTGTTGCACATTTGTATCGCTCACGTTCTCTGGCTGTGTGGTTTGACCATTAATGACTGTCTCTGGGGTGTCCATTTCAAAAATATCAGGCATGACCCTTGATTTTGTACATGTGTCTCTTAACATCCTTCTATTTCTTCTGTAAGTTATCCCATTCGGTGTTTTTACCTAGTATGATCTCGGGGTCTCTGCTTCTGAGATGACCACTGCTGGTTCCCATAAATCGCCAGGCTTCTTTTGCATCCATACTTTGCTCTCAGGCTGAATGTGTGGTCGCTCAGTGCGCCTCGCTGTTTTGTTGTAATATTTTGCTTGATTACTTTTTCTTGTTTTCCAAGCATTTTCTTTTTTGTCTGGGATTTGAGGTCTGAGATAGGCCTCCGTTGTCGGAAGATTTGTCCTCAGACGGCGGCCCATGAGCAGCCGTGCAGGTGAAGGTCCATCAGGGCATGGAGCATTTTGAAATTGCAAGAGGGCCATGTATGGGTCTTGACCCGACGTTCTAGCTTTATTTAGAAGCTGTTTCACTGTTTGTATGGCCCGTTCTGCCATACCATTAGATTGTGGAAATCTGAAGCCTTTAGTGTTGGGATAAGATTTATCTAAAAAAAATTACTATAGTAATCTACAAGTAGCAAATAGTTTTTACCGAGATACTCAAAATTATCAGCTCCAATTTTTTCCCAAGGAAGTACAGGAGTATCATGTGGTAACAATGGCTCCTTTTGCTGGGACTTCTGGTGTTCGTTACACACTGCACATGTTGATACCATGTCTATAATCTGCTTAGACATTCCAGGCCAGAAGAACACCTCCTTAGCTGTAACAAGACATCTATCTCGCCCAAGATGACCTTGGTGCAGTCTTTGAAGCATTTCTTTTTGCAATACTTTTGGTACTATTAATCTTTCTCCTTTAAAAAGTAAACCATTGCTTTCACTAAGTTCTTCTTTAAATCCTGAATATGCTCGAATTTCTTGTGGAATTTCAGCTCTCTTGTTTGGCCAGCCTATCATAATATTATTCTTTAACAGCCTTAAAACAGCATCATCTGCAGTGGCCTGCTGAAAAATGTTCATATATTCATCTGACATGGGTAAACTATTGACGATCAGATGAACTTGCCAGTCATCACTTGAGGGATATTTGATTGGTAGCGATGCTCTTGACAGTGTGTCTGGAATAGACATTTCTTTGCCTGGCTTGTATTCCAGCAGTATTTCATATTTCATTAGTCGAAGAAGCATCCGCTGAAGCCTAGGTGGTGTAGATGCCAAAGGCTTTTTGATAATCGCTTCCAAAGGTTTGTGATCTGTTTCAACCTTTATTGGACGTCCATACACATAGTAATGGAAATGTTCAACTCCAAAGACAATGGCAAGCATTTTTTTTTCTATTGCTGCATATCGTTTTTCACAGTCTGTAAGAGATCTTGAGGCGTAAGCCACTGGCCTTTCATTCTGCATTAATACTGCTCCAAGTCCCTCCTGTGAAGCATCCACAGACAACTTGACTGGCTGTGAAACATCATAAAAGGCTAAAACTGGGGCGGTTGTGATCAAACTCTTTAAATAATCAACAGCCTTCTGATGTTGTTCCAACCATATCCACTCGTTGTCTTGTTTAAGTAACTCTCTTAATGGGGCAGTTATTTCTGACAAGTTCTGTAAGAATTTACCAAGATAATTAATCATACCCAAAAATCTTTCTAGTTCCTTGCGATCTGTAGGGTATGGCATGGATTGTATTGCTTCAATCTTTGAGTCATCAGGCTTTATACCACTATCTGTAATGATATGTCCTACAAACTTGACTTGTCGTACTCTTAGGCTACATTTAGATGGCTTCAGTTTGATTCCTTTCCTTCTTGCTATGTCAAGAACTTGCCTAAGTCTATCATCATGCTCTTCTATTGTTCTACCTGCTATCAGTATTTCGTCCATGTATGTCTCAACCCCTTGTATAATGTCGAAAGCTTGGTGGAAACGTTTTGCAAATACTTCTGCAGAAGAGTTTAGACCAAAAGGTGTGTTAAAAGTTGTTAGATCTGTACAGCTCTTGTCTAATTTAATTTGCCAAAAGGCAGAGTTGGCATCTAATACCGTGAACACTTGACTGCCACTTAGTCGACTAGCTATTTCTTCTATAGTAGGTAATTGATAGTGTTCTCTTTGAATGGCTTTGTTGAGGTCTCTAGGGTCTAGACATATCCTTAATCCGCCTCCTTTCTTTTCAACAATAACAAGTGAGTTGACCCATGCAGTGGGATGATCTACTTTTTCAATGACACCCTCATCTTCCATTCTTCTTAATTCATTTTGTAATTCCTCACGTAGTGCCGCTGGGACTTTCCTTGCTGCGTGTACAACAGGTTTAATGTTGGAATTGACCTTTATAGTATATTATATTCCTCTTCCATGCAGCCTAAGCCAGTAAATACATCTGCGTAGCTTTCAAAGCTACCATCAATGCTGGTCTTGGTGCCTTCCTGGTCTTCCCTAAAAATAAACACTTTGAGATAAGCGCACCCTGTGGCGATTACTGCTCAAACTTCCAAGCCGAAATTGAGACAATTACCATAGCACTTCAGACAGTGGAAAACAAATTATATGAAGGAGTGCAACCACCATCAGATATTGTTGTCTTTACAGACTCCCAATCTACTCTGCAAGCACTTAATAGCAGCACCTCAAACAGCCCAAGAGAGTTGACAACACTCATTGTGATAATCCACCAGATGATATCAAAATTAAATATCAATATCACACTACAGTGGATCCCTGGACACATTGGCATCATGGGAAATGAAAAGGAAGATAAGCTATCAAAGGCAGATTCATCTATGGAACAACCAGATAGACCTGTTAACTACCTCACCCTAATGTCAATGTTAGTCAACAATCACAAAGAGGAGTGGCTCAACCAATGGGCATCAGGAAACACAGACAGAGCCATGTACAGAGAAATGACTAAGCCTAACAAACTGGACAGTATTAACTTCCTCCCCCGCAAAGAACAATCTACAATCTTCCAACTAAGAACAGGACAAACACCACTATTAAATTACCACCTGAACAAAATAAACTCCACACAACTACCCCTTTGCAGACACTGCGCCCACCCCTTTGAAACCGTAAACCATATCCTCTTTGAATGCCCCTCCCTAATCCACCTTAGGCAGACCCTACTTCCATTACAGCCCAACATAACCAAGACCCTCTACGGCAGTGCTGAACAACTGAAGAAAACAGCACACTTTTTTTCCTTGGCACAGTCTGCAAAAGACCTCACAGCTCAGCAGCAATAAAGCTGGCTAGAAGAAGAAGAAGAAACTGAAGTAATAGTACATCTCCCACAATTTGAATTAATCTACCCAAAGAACCCAACTATGTTTAAAAATTTAAAAAAAGATTATATTTATGAAAGTACTAAAAAAAATATTTATGTTTTAATTGGTTTTAAAAATTATTTGTTCTGGTACAGGTGCATTTCAACTAAGCACAAAGCCTCCCTATTTCAGATAAGTTTCTTTTATAATGTGCTTCAACAGAGCCATGATGTTTACCTGTCCAATTCATGATGAGTTTTGAAAAAGGAAAAAAAAATATTTTTAGAATAATTGAAAATGATAGAGCCTAGCCTACTGAATGAAACCTGTCCCACATCTCTAGTGTCACTTCAACCCATACTTATATCAAGTCAATTGCTACATTTAAGATTATCTTAAAATATTTGTTTGATTTTCAGTTTATAAGCACAGTAAAACTTTCTGATCTTTTGGCATCATTTTACATAGCTCAGGTAAGGCTCATTTTTCTTGTTAGTTTTACTTTACTACCTTAATGTAAAAGTATTTGATCAGTAGTTGTTTTTTTTTAAAGGCTAAAAAATCTTTCAAAACCTTCCTTGGCTTTTTGAAGGATCATCTGAATCATCTTCTTCTTCCTCATTCTTATTTTTATGCTGGAGCATTCAGATGACTTAACCAATATTTTTATATCAACTGCGCAGTGGTTTTAATCAGGGATCTCTCCATATAGTTTTCTTTCTATTGGGGTGTATTGGGGTCAGTTTCTTGTACAGGCCTCATGGTAAAGAGAACAGTTTTGAAGGACATTCTCTGGTGACACTCCACATAGGCAGATTTCACTGGTTCCAATTTTGAGCTTCTGGTACATATGTTGTCTCATTCTGTTGTGTCCAGTCCTGAGTCGAAAGATTAGGCATTGATCTTGTCGGGATAGCTTATAATAGGCATCAATCTTTCTTGTCTGAATCATCTAAAATAAAACATCTATTAACAGCTCACATCATATTTAATGTATAGTTCGTTCATTATAATTCATAGGACACATCTGTCCTCTAGGTGGCACATTCCATTTTTTTGTGCCTTTGTGATGAGGTTGGAATGTTTGGCTGCATACTGGGTAAATGTAAGGTTGTGTGGATTTCTATATTATTTTATTCAAGGCTGATTTTTTTTATCCTTTGCAGTTTGTACTCCTATTCTCATAGTGTGGTGTCCATATGCTCTATCATTTTGAGCTAAGCTTCATGGCATGCCTTCTATACACTGTCCATGATTCAAAGCATAGAGAATTGTTGAGAGGAAAACAGTTAGACTGACCTCTAGTTAAGTTTGTATGGTGATGGCTTCTCTGTGCCAGACACTTTTGGTCATTCTGTCTTAGCTATTTGGGAGTCTATGTCTAGGTATCATTATGTGTCAGAACCAAGTTTAAGCTTGATATTTTAAGTTCCTAAGTTAATTGATCAGCAAACCTTTCTTCTCTACTATATCATGTAATGTATGCTAAAAATGGTTGTTGTTGTTTTTTTCAATATATAAACAAATATTTAGTGAGGATAAGACAGTTGAAATGTTGTTTTTTTTGTTTTGAAGAAGACAGAAACTGCCACACAGTCTGCTCTGAACTCCCAAGAGTACTCCAAATTACCAGGTAAAAGTTTGTGATAGGATCTAGTAACTGTTGATTATTATGAACGAATAATAATAAGACTCTGGATATAACTTATAAGACATGAAATCAGCTGTTTAATCTAACACCATATTGGTTGACAACAACAGTTACAAGGGATGTTACTCCCAAACACCGATTGGTGCAACCTATATAAAACACACATCAACATCCTTCCCTTTCTATAGCTAACAAAATACATATTAGAAATAGTTGCAATTAAAATAACAAACATTAATAACTCATCATATTTTATAAATATTATAACAACTAAAAAAATAAATTTCAATTGAGAGTGTGACACATATAGAATAAATATTTCAACATGCATATTAATATTGTCATAAAAATTCTTAGTACATGTCATAATCCCTATGCCACACAGGTCTATTTGTTTCTCGAGTGCTAGTTCTTGCTGGCATATTTCTATCACAATTATTGTCTGGTACATGAGAAACTACTTCAGACTGTGCTGCATGTTGAGAACACTTATCAGCAAAATCTGGCCTTTCATTATCATCATCATCATCCAAGACATTCCCATCATAGACATCAGTGTCTTTCAAAATAGTTTTACTTGGCCTAATATGAAATCTGTTGCGTATGTAGAGTCCTCCATTATCTCCCTTGATCTTATAAGATCTTGGAGATGGATGTTCCCTGATCATTCCAGGATACCATCCAGTTTGACCTGGGTTTTGGTAATAAATAGTTTGCCCTAGATGGAGTTTTGGTAAATCCCGAGCTTGCTTATCATATTGTCTTTTTACTTGTCGTTTATAATTCTCTTTCTTCTCAGCTACAACATGTTCACTTAAACACTTTGACGTGCTGGGAATCAATGTCCGATGACTTCTTTTGAGGCACATTTCAGCTGGGCTAAATCCAGTACATTGCCGAGGTGTATTTCTGAGTTCCAGTAAAGCTTCATATGGATCATCACCATTATGTTTAGTTTTCAGTATTAAATTCTTCATTATCTTTACAGCAGCTTCCGCCTTCCCATTTGTTCTTGGATAACCAGGATCTGATCTGATGTGATTGATGTTCCATCACCTTGTGAATCTCAAAAACTCATTTGAACTAAATTGTGGACCTCCATCTGTTATTAACATTTTTGGAGCACCAAAACGAGCAAATTGTCCTTTTAATTTTCTAATCACATCTTGTGATGTTGTTGTTGAAAGATAATCATACTCAGTAAAATTAGAGTAATAATCAACAGTAATTAGATACCGTCTTCCATCCACTTCCATCAGGTCAGCTCCAACTTTTTCCCATGGAACATTTCCTTCATCATGTTGTATAAGTGTTTCTCTCTGGTTCATAGGTTTTCTTTCTTGACAAGCAGTGCATGTCTGCCATCTGCTTTATTTCATCAGCCATGCCTGGCCAGAATATCGTCTGTTGGGGCCTCCTCATCATTCCATCATATGCAATGTGTGCTGTGTGCAGGTTTTTCTTCATTTCTTGACGCATACTGAAAGGTATGACTATTCTTTCTCCTTTCAAAATTACTCCATTACTAAGTCCCAAAGTATCAGCAAAATCAAAATATGTTCTAATCATGTTGTCTAAATCTTGTTTTCTTTGAGGCCATCCATTCATAATTTGCTTTGATAATTTATTTAATGTGTCATCTAAGTCTGTTTCTTGTTTTATTCTTTCTAATAATGGATCCGGTATGTCCACAACTTATGTCTGGCATATTTCATCTTGCTTCTCCTCTTGATTGCACAGTCGTGATAATGTGTCAGCAATGTGTAAACTGTTTCCTTCTACCCACTGAAATGAGAAATCATAACGATTTGAACAAACGTGCCTAAGAAAAATCGAAAAAATCTTGGAAGACAACGGCCACCCGCTCCATCAGAACTACGCCAGGTCGTCGCGAAGTGGGCGACTGCTGTCAATCAAAACAAGAACGGAGCGGTACAAAAACTCGTTCGTACCTCACTCGGTCAGACTCTATCACCGCCACTCATTGATCAGGGAACATGAAATGCACCAAGATACCTGTGTGTAGTCGCTGAATGAACTCTTCATGTTGTCTGTTGTATTTATGTGTATGTTTCTGTTGTGTTGTCTTTATATGAGAAACGAGTCCTTGTAATCACAACAAATTTCCGTAAGGATCAATAAAGCAGTCTTAGTCTTAGTCTTAGTCTTAACATCAAGTTTTGTAATCTTCTTGGAGCCTGGTTTAGAGGCTTCCTTAAGATGTTTGCAAGTGGCTTATGATCATTTATTATTATGACATATCTTCCAAATGTATATTGATTAAATCTTTCTAGCCCAAAAACCACGGCAAGTAGTTCTTTTTCAATGAGCCCACCGTTTTTCAGTTGGTGTCAATGCTCTAGAGGCAAATTCTATTGGTTGTCTTTCTTGCATTAGTACAGCTCCAAGTCCATGTTGACTACTGTCCACTTGTATTTCCAGTTTCTTCTCAGGGTTGTAGAATATAAAAACTGGAGTATTGGTAATCATTGTTTTTATCTTGTTGAATGCCTCTTCACATTTTTCAGTCCATCTAAAATTGCAATCTTTCTTTGTTAGTTCTCTTAATGGTTGAGACACTTCGGCTAGATTGTTCAAAAATTTTGACAAATACTGCACCATTCCACATAATTTTCTTGCTTCCTGGCTATTTTCTGGTTTCTTCATTTCCAGAATAGCTTTGATCTTCTTTGTGTCAGGCTTTATGCCTTGTGCACTAATGCAGTGTCCCATGAAACTTATCTGGTCATGTTTCTATACTGTTTTCGTTTCATTTGATTTAATGCGTTTCTCTTTGCATCTCTCTCTTAATCTCTTCAGTTTGTCAGAGTGATCTTTTTCTGCTTCTTCTTTGAACTGACCACATCCCACAATCACGATATCATCAGCCACATTAATGCATCCTTCTAATCCTAACAATGCTTCTGTTAACTTCTTCTGGAATATTTCTCCACTTACACTTAGTCCAAAAGGAAGTCTTGACCATCTGTACTGCCCATATGGTGTGATCATGGTTGTTAGTAGACTAGACTTTTCATCTAGACGTACATGCCAGTAAGCCTCCTTTACGTCCAATTTAGAAAATATTTTAGCATTTAGGAACTGTGGCATTACAGCTTCCATAGTTGGTAACTTAAAATGTTCTCTTTTTAAAGCAGTGTTTAGATGTCTTGGTTCAATGCAGATCTTTAAATCCCCATTTGGCTTTTGAACCACAGCCATCTGGCTGACCCAATCTGTAGGTTCATTTACAGGAATTAATATTTTCCTTTTTACTAATGTCTCTATTTCTGCTTCCACTTTCTTTTGAAATGCAAATGGTATATTACGACAAGGTGATACCACCGGAGCTATGTTCTCATTGATAGTTAATGATGTTTCACCTAAATCTCCCAGATGACAATCCATTGTGTTTACTTGTGATATGAATCTATCTTCATTTAATGTGATCAGACTTAAACTTTGGCATGTTTTACGGCCTAATAAGCATTGATAGTGGTTCTCTACAACTGTGAATGTTACCAAATAATTCTTTTTGTTTTTAGGATTTGTTATTATTAAGTTAGCAGTGCCCTCTGTTTTTAATTTGGAATTATTTCACATTGTTAATGTTTGAACACTCTTCTTAATTTGTGTCTTTTTAACGTATTTCTTATATATAATGTTAACATCTGCTCCTGTGTCCAGTTGAAATCTTATTTGTTGACTATTTATTATGAATAGTGCTGTCATTCTGTCCCTATTTATGTTTAACACATTAATTGAGTTTAATTGTTCCTCTTGGTCAAATTCATCCATTGCATTATGCATATGTATTTTATTCTTAGTCTTACACTTAACTGCAAAATGATTTTTGCCTTTGCATTTATTGCAATTTTTTCCCCAAGCTGGGCATGCTGTTCTGTTCACTGCATGTCTGCCTCCACAAAACCAGCAATCTATTAGGTTGTTTCTGTTGTCATTTTTCTTCTGTTCTATCTTATCTATCTTCACAACAGTTTCCTTATTTATCTCTGCCAATCCTTTTGCAGTTTGCTTGTATGTTTGGCATATCTCTATGCACTTCTTCAAGGTAAGATCATCGTGATTCAGTAATCTCTCCTGCAATCTTTTCTCCACAGCGAATATAATCTTGTCTCTAATCATTCTATCCTTTTCTTTAAAATTACATTTTTCAGCCTGAGCTCTAAGCTGCGTAATGAACACATCACAAGATGACACCTTTTCTATGTTCCAAAATCTGAAACTTTCCAGAACTTCATTTTTTCTGGGGTTGTAATAGTCGTGTAATTTCTTTAGTAATATTTGCAGGTCATTTACGTCTTCATTCTCATCATACTGCAACTACTCACAAATCTCTTGGGCCTGAGGTCCAGCACAATGTAGTATTATTGCTTTTTGTCTGATTTAGTTTTTTTTCAGCTCCTATTGCTAACAGTAACAGTTCCACTTGTCTTCTTCATTGGCGAAAGTTTTCACTGACATTACCTTCTGTTGGTGGTTTAAGTAGACCTTCTGCCATCTTCCACGAAAACTTCACTATAGTATATCTACCGTAACTGAATAACCCCGAGCCTCTCTATATATATTCAATAATATTCTAGACTGAGACTCTGGAATCTACTAGATTCTAGATCTACACTTTAGATCTATTTTTTTTTTTTTTAATTTAACTAGATTTATATCACTGATATAAATCTAAATATAGTTCTTGTTACCGCTGCCACCATGTTGATTATTATGAACAAATAATAACAAGACTCTGGATATAACTTATAAGACATGAAATCAGCTGTTTAATCTAACGCCATATTGGTTGACAACAACAGTTACAAAGGATGTTACTCCCAAACACCGATTGGTGCAACCTATATAAAACACACAGCAACAGTAACTATAATATATTTGTAAAGTTAACAATAGCTCTAATTTTAACATGAGTTGTAAATTATTTTTTTTTAAGGCCCCTTCATATGTTGACCTAACAAAGTCAAAGTTGCCAAGGAGAGTTGAGTAAATAGAAGGTTTGTGAATAAACATTTATATAAGTTGTTTATAGACATATTTTACTATCTTGCCCTGGATGTGGCAAAATATATAGGACACAGCTGGGGCTGTGTAGCCACGGGAAATACTGCATTCCTCGCTAATCTTCGGACTCTTAAGACAAGCCTTATTATTACTGGCTTACAAAAATGGAAGAGCTGCTATTAGTTTTGTGTGGTAGTATGACCATCTGACTGTCATGTTTAGATCTCAAAAACTAGAAAAACAGATTTTGTGGTATTTTGCAACTTGTTAAGTTTATATTCAACAACTAATAATTGCCTTGTCATAAGGAGTCCTTTTTTTTAATCTTAAGTATCTAATCAGTTTTCTGTAAAAACTTTTCATTTTTTTCTGTTATCTTTGAAAGATTCTAATTTGTTGAATCTGGGAAGAAATGGGCATATTGAATGGTTATCATTATGATAGTGTCAAGATGTATTTAATACTTATATACAATTCAAATAGCTAGTAACTTACATATTTGTATCATATTATTTTTCAGCGCAAAATTTTCATTTATTAACTTTTAAAGCAATAACACAGTTGAATGTTCAAGTATCCACCTGACTGATGAATGTTCAAGTATCCACCAGACTGATGAATGTTCAAGTATCCACCAGATAGATGAATGTTCAAGTATCCACCAGACAGTTGAATGTTTAAGTATCCACTAGACAGATGAATGTTCAAGTATCCACCATTTCATTAATTATCATATTTCTCTTTTAGGAAAATGTTTCTGTTTTCACTTTATTTTATTTTGTACCAGTCTAGTATTTTGTACCATTAAAAATTTATATTTCATGTTAGTAAAAAAGATGTTTGAAATTTTGTTGCAAAATTTATAAAAAAAAATCTATATATATATATTAAAATAGTAATTTACTCAACCTTGGAATCCTATCACTGAACTGGGAAAGCTAGCTTTGATTGTTTTTGTTGTTGTAAATAGCCATATGGATAGTGTGTATATTATGCAAAGGTTGATTATTAGCTGTTAAGGTTGGAATTTTTTTTTTTTTTTAATTTTTACATGATTTCAATGTTAAATACCACTGTAGTTGTCTTTCTGATAATGATGCTATGATGTGGTCTTGGTATATTTTTTCTGTGATTAGATGTTGTAACATATAGATATTGACAATGTACAAAGTTTATATACAACCAAGTTCATACATTAATCTATTTCACAATCATACAAACTATACACTGCGTAAAGCTTTTTGTTATTATTAAAACTATAAACTGTAAAGTATTTTATACTAAAATGCATTTTAATTGATTCTTCCCGAGCTATAGTTTATTGCTTCTTCATTTTGTGTGTGCACAATCTATTGAATTAATAATGTAATTTTTTGTGAGATGATTTGTGTTGGTCACATGTATAAGTCATTAGTTTCTATCATGATTTTTTTAAAAGTATTTGTGTAAAACCAGAGAGGTTTCATTAAATTTGTACTTTATTAATTTTTTATTTTACATTTTTGTTTAGTTTTAATTTTACTTACAAGCTGAATTTGTATTTGATGGAATTCTTCTTTTTATAAAATTTTACATGGTCTAAGGTTTTTGAGTTCATTGAAGCTTTTTTTCAAAACTCTGAAGAGTTGAACTGAAGGCTTGTAAAACTATAGGCCAGCAAAAAATAAAAGCTTCCTCTCACCAGCCTGACTGAAATGATTGTTCTGTCTGGAAGAGATCCTAATTGATGTCTGTATCACACTACTATTTCCAATGCTTCAGAAGCTCCAGACACTATGTTGTAGACTGGGATGTTTGCTTTCTGACAGCATTTTAGAATAATTATATTGTAATAAAATATTTTTCAAATAAAAAAATTAAATGAAACAAAACCTACATCTTGGCTATTAAAATCCAGGTTAATACTGCTATTTGTTATATAATGTATGTGTCACTGTCATGAGATGTATACATTGGATGCTTACATAAACATTGGTTTTGTGAAACATCAGTCAATTGTATTTATGACCCTACTCTAAATGGCCTAGAATGTTGAACATAAGAGTACCAGTTCAATGTTAGAGAAAATAATAGTAAGTAGGGGAGACAATAAAAGAGTTTTAATATGTTCCATCTTCTTGTTTAGTCCACTTTTGTGAATTATAGTTGAAGTTTAATTGTGTTTAATCATATTAGCCACCCAACTCTATTGTAAAAATCGTATTATACAATGCAACTTTTATCTACAGATAATGACCCTGTAAGAAGTAAAGTACCACAATGACCAACCAGCGTTACTTTCCCCAACTACTGTCTGGTGCCCAATAGATTTGGTTGGACTCTCAGGCATCATTCTATGGCCTCCTATGGATCATCTCGGTGAGATGAATGTCTGGGCATTAGCTGTGGTTGGAACGATGTTGCCCACACATCAGTTCCTCCATCTCTATGCAGCTGATGTATCCAAAGGAACGACAGTGCCGATACTGTTTGGGGTTAGCGGCGTCGCAGGTTCTGCCAGAGTGTAGCACTGGGTGCTGCAAACAGCCTTAGGGTCGCCAGCTCCTGATTTTTCCTCAGGGTTGACTCCCGAAGCTTTTTCCATGATTGGGTATAGCTGCAAAGCAACAGAGGTTTGAATTCAGAGTTTTCCTTCCTAGGTGGGTAGCCAGCAAGGTTGTCATAGCCGGAAGTGGTAATGGATGAAAGCACTCCACTACCTATAAAATGCTTCCAAATGGCATGCATCTCGAATAGCCTCTGACAACCAGTCCAACTCATGGCCTTCATGTGTGGCTCAGATATTGAGTCCGGCGGAACTGTATGTCCTCACTAACAGGAGAAGGGGCAAAGGCGAGTAACTGGCGCCTTAACCAGTAAGCTTCGGGCAGGAGGGGCTCAGGCATCGTAAGAATCAAAGATCCCATTCTTCAGCAACATTTGAACCCTTAGATCCCCTCAGTTTGGAAGACAAGCACTTAACCTCTCACCCACAGCATCCCAAAGTTAAAATTTATTTAGCATAAATATTTAAATGTCTAGATCCTCTGTTACTATTTGCAGCATGTTTTTCAGCATTATTACATTTTCAACTAACTGTTAACTGTTACACAAGAAATGCTCAAATCTTATTGATTTAAGCAAGTACTTATATATACAATGCAGCCATTGTAATAGTAATAGTAATTAGAAGCCTAATTTTACAAACTTGAATGACAACAATTTGGTTTGGAACCTAATTGTCTAAATTTTTAAAAATATATTTTTATGTTTTAAATAAGCTCAAGACATGCCAACCTATTTACCCAAAAAATTATTTCTCTACACTTGATTTGTGAAGAATTATTTTCATAATGCTTTCTAGTGTCTTTATCAATTGATATTAAGCCACATCTGGGTACTGTTCATGCATTGCTTTTTAATGCCCTGAGTATCAAGCACACTGATCTAGTTCATTCATGTTCAGATTTTATTAGCTACCCTACTAGATGAAATGCCCATACTCATTCCCAGCTATCCTGCAGGAGGTTTGGGATGCAATAATCTTAAATTGCAAAGGAACATTCAGATGTAACAAATTACTGACAAAAGTAAAAACCACACTGACAACATATTTAATAAGAAATATACCATGATTTAATAAGTTGAATTAAAACATCATGAATACAAACAATGATTCACTTAAGTTTAAAATCAGATCAGTGAGTAAACACAAGTTCTGTACTGATTCTCTAGTAGCCATTTCTATCAAGCTACTATTGATTTCATTGTCAGTCATGTAGCAAGGAGTTGCACTAGATTTGGCGTAGGCTTTGATGACTTTATTTACTGCTTCCAGAAAATATTTCTCTGTAGCCATCTTCCTATGAACCCTGATAGCAAACATTCCAGCTTCTGTGCCAACACTACGTATTTCCGCTCCTATTGATAAAAGCAAATAAAAAAGTAAAAATAAAAAAAACAACAATAGACCTCTTTTGTTTTTTAACCAATGCATTAACAAACAAATGATTAATTCAAAACTTAGAAAAAAAGCATAAAAACACAGACAATATGGAGTCACTATCAAAATAGTCAAGACAATATGGAGTCACTATCAAAATAATCAGTATGACAAGATTCTAAATAAATACTATTCAGATTTATTTCTCTTATAACCACGGCATGGGGGGGCTCATCAGCCCAAACCAACCTAAGAAAAATAGACAAGGTTCAAAATATTGGTCTAAGGATAATGACAGGAGCAATGAAAACAACACCCATAAGAGCTATGGAGAAAACCGCTGCACAAAACTGGCACAAAAACCATCTCAAAAGGACCAATTTCATACAGGAATCTCTAAGCCTAAAAAAGAAACACCAACTTGAAAAAATTACTCTGGAATCCTCAATACACTATAATGAATCTCCACCCTGGGACGAAAGCCCTCTTCCTACTATAAGGGACCATATTGAAAACATAAAAAGAAAATCTGTTAACAGACCAACAGAGCTCAAGGAAATAATGAACTGTTTTCTACATACCAATTACCCTAGCAATCAGTGGATCAGATTTTACACGGATGGCTCATCCCATAAAGCCACCACAAATGGAGGAGCTGGAATACTTATCAAATGGCCAGATGGAGGAAAACTAGAAAAATCCATTGCAACTGGAGAGCTCTCTGACAGTCACAGAGCAGAAAGGGAAGCACTAGCTGCTACCATGCTAGTAAATCATCCAAGTTCCCCACAAAGTCAGATTGTCTTTCTAACCGATGCGAAAACAACCCTCCAAAGCTTGTAAAACTCTGATTCCACTTATATTAAACACCTTAGAACAGCACTTACAAAGCTCAACAACAACAGAAAAAAAACTGTTATCAATGGATACCAGCTCATATACAACTAGAAGGAAATGAGAAGGCTGACACACTCGCCAAGAGTGGGAGAACCAACTCACAAATAAACTCTGCACTCTATCCAGAAGAAAAGAAATTAATTGTAAATAAAATAAATGAGAAATGGACGAGCTCTCATCCAAATCACAAGAAAGATGACGCTTACTATAAGCTATCCTGACAAGACCAACGTCTAATCTTTTGACTCAGGACTGGACACAACAGAATGCGACAACACATGTACCGCAAGCTCAAAATTGGAACCAGTGAAATTTGCCCATGTGGAGTATCACCAGAGAATGCTGACCACGTCCTCCAAAACTGCTCTCTTTACCAAGAGGCCCGCATAAGACACTGGCCCCAAATCACCCCAATAGAAAGAAAACTATATGGAGAGCTCCCTGATTTGGAAACCACTGCGCAGTTCATCTCATGTGTTGGTCTAGTCATATGAACACTCCAACATAACAATGAGAACGAAGAAGAAGAAGAAGAATTTCTCTTTTAATGTAAGTTGATTCAAATGGAAATCTAGGTTTACTTCTGAATACCATTATCAAGAGTAGATGACAAGACATTAACATTAAGAGTGTTTGTTGAGAGGAAAGAACATAGTTTGTGAGAGAATTAAATTTGTAAACAATAACGATCATTGTGGTAACTACATTACACAGTTTTTAAAGCTAATGTACATTAAAATGAAGTAATTGCTTGTATTCATACATGAATTTGTCAATAATAGAAAGAGTATCAAGTATTAGATTGCTGAGTGAAAGTATAAACTTGAATGGAAGAAAGAGAAAGTAGTCAAGTCTAAACATCAAAGTATGACTAGGAAAATCTCAATGTAATGTCTCAACACCAAATATGACTAGCAAAGTCTCATCTCAACATCAAATAGGATTAGGAAAGTCTCACTGTAATATCTCAACATTAAAATTGAGTACTTCTTTGAACCCAGCTTGGTAAAATAGTTTCAATAGCTCTAATAACTTTATGGAGTCTTATGTTCTAAGCAAGTTGCAATCAGGCAACTGATTGTTGGCTTAAAAGGCTAAAAGGCAGCCATAAATGTTTTGTAGTCATTGATTGTCATATGGTTAGGGTTAGTGAATGTTTTATGTAGTGTCTGATTATAAGCTTTCAATAAAGTTTCGCTACTTTGCATTTTAAGGGTTCTTATTTAGGATTTTAATGTATTAATCTGGAGTCATTTAATTTTTTACCAAATAAATATCCTTGCTCTTTCCATTCACTACAAGTTATTCCTTTATTTTTCTAATTATTTTTTTTATAGAGCGCATCTTTCATGCTTATAACATGCTCATGGTCTAATCTCTTTTAGTGGAAACTTGGAGTAAAAAGGTTTCTGTACTGCATTTAGAGGCTCAGCAAACACAACTAAGCTCAATTAAGATTTGAGCTCAAGCCCCATTGATAGGGAGCCAAGAGATTTTATCCAAAACAGCTACACATCCCACTTCTTTTAACATTGTTAATTACCCCATAAATATAAACATAATAATGTGAATACATACCTGTACTGTTTGGGCATAATCTAGCCAGCAGCTCATAACGAATATCTTTCTCTACACTCATAGATCTAGCATGTATTTTACATATATGTGTACGGCCCTGCAAAATGATAAGTGTTATGTAATAATTCATGAAATGTTTATATTCAATGAAAAAAAGTTATAACAAATAAAAAGTTGTAGTAACATAAAGAAAAACTAAACATTTAATTTTCTGAAGACAGGTATTTTAATTTCGGGATCTTTAGCATACCTCGGAGTCCACCCAGCTCTAATGGGTACCTAATATAAGTTAGAGAAAAAGAAAAGCCAGTTGGTCATTGTGCTGGGGACATGACAACCTTGTTAACCATGGGCCAGAGAAACAGACCTTTTCATCATCTGCCAATAGACTTTATTTTACTTTTTAGAAAGCTAATGCTTCCAATGAATGCAGTTTAGTTCATAGCCAATTGATAAATCTAAAAAAAATATTGGTGGGGCACTGACCATTTGACCCTAATGCTGAGGTTCCAATGTCTATAACATTGAAACAATAAAGCAATTGTTGGCAACATAAATATCAGACATTTTTAATACAATTGTGTGTCTTTGGACATTTTGTGTATTAAATTATTGTTAATTATTATTATTAATTGTTATTATTAATTATATATCAGTTATAAGCATTCTTGGCTACCAAGTGAAAATACATTTTTACACCAACAATGTTGCCAACAATATACTAACATTCCTTACATATTTCAAAAAGAATAAAAATTAAAATCCTTAAGTTTCTTTCTTTAAATCATAAAAAAAAATCACACATATAAACATAACACATTATACAATTTATAAATGCTAAGCTATAAACTGCTTGATTATGTATGTGAGGAGAGCTTCATTGAAATCACATTGTAGACTAGGTATTTTTGATTTGATTCCACATTGTGCTTGCTGAGAGCCTAAAGGAAGGACTCACAGATATACTTCCCCCCCCCCCCCCCACCTTCCATATGTCAACAAAAGATATTGACCCAGAATGCACTGTGCTTGCTATAGGAGCATGGAAGTTGTGCTAATCAAAAGCATTAATAATACCAGCAATAATAAACAGCATGACTATTGGCCAGAGATGAAGGCTTCAATTCAGCTTTCATCACCACATTTTGAAAAGCATGAACTAAAAATGTAAGTCATTCAGTGTTGCCAGACATAAGCACTGTAATGAACATCTTCACCATCACTTGTTCCATAAGTTGGATGGATCACTGGGTCAACAGAGATGCTGCCCATCAAAGCTTTTCTGCTTTTCTCTTAGTGATAAATCTGAAATGTTGACAAATTACCTTTCTATGTTTCTCTGCTGGCTCAAAACCAAGGACTTTACCAACTCTTCATCTAATGAGGTTTGTATCGTCTCTGCTTTTTGATAGCCATGTTGCTTCCCTAAAAATGCAAAATATTAAAAATTTCTTTAGAAAATGTTATGTACTCTTGTTTTCACTATTTTTGTCTAACAGCCTATAAGCATAACTGACACAACTAGAATGACAATTTAAAGTCAAAACTAGGAAAGTTTATATCATACAAAGCAAGATAGAAAAAGGTTCATCATGGTCCACTAGCAGGTTACTAGAGACAGTTATCTATCTTAGAAATAATTTTTTTAGAGTGATTATATGTGTACCAAAAAAAAAAAAAATATGTTTCATATCACATTAACAAGCAGTTTGTGACACTTATGCATCAATGAAGTTGCAAGCATAAAAAAAGATTCTACTTCTATAGTATACTAGCATTACCCTTGGTTCTTCAGCCTGATTTGTTCTCAGGCTATACAGTGTTTATTTTGGCTAAAAACTCTTTTTTTTTTCTGCACTTCCAATAAAATTTCCTGCATTTTATTTTCAGCCCAAAAAGCCTAGTATCAATTACATTGAATTCATAAAGACACATACTTTTGGTGTTTGAATTCTAAGAACACTTTTCTCCCCATCCTCAAACAAACAAAAATGGTACATACAATCTTCTTTCTTCTTCCTTCTCATTTTTTTATTGGAGCATTCAGATGACTGGACCAGTATATGAGATTATTTTTGCAGTAGTTTCCAAATCAGGGAACTCTCCATATAGTTTTCTTTCTATTGGGGTGTTTTGAAGCCAGTGTCATGTACAGCCTCTTGGTAAAGAGAGCAGTTTTGGAGGAGATGGTCAGCATTCTCTGGTGACACTCCAAATGGGCAGATTTCAGTTTCTGATTTTGATCTTCTGATACATATGTTGTCGAATTCTCTTGTGTCTGGTCCAGCAGAAAAAAAAATGATTTTAGATGTTTTTCTCCCATGAAACAGTTCTAAAGGCACATCACTATTCATGATTTAGTTTATCTTTACATATGAATTTTTAAAAATTTGGTCAGTTGTAGCACCTTTATCTGGACATGCATCTTATACACATGTAAAAATATTTGACACTTATATTTAGAGCCTATCAAGATAAAATAGCCTGGGAACGACATGGCCTAAATTGTGCCGATGTGCCTACACTCAAACCCTGATTACCACAAACAGGGAGGTGCGGTGGCTGAGTAGTAAGGCACTTAGCTTCTGAACCAGGGTCCATGGCTCAAATCCTGGTAAAGACCCAGCTCTATTGGGTACCTGACATTAGTTAGGGAAAAAGTAAAGTGGTTTGTCATTCTGTTGGCCACATGACACCCTCGTTAGCCGTAGGCCACAGAATCAGATAACCTTTACATCATCTGACCTATAGACAACAAGATCGGAAAGGGCAACTTTATTTTTTTTTTTTTACCACAAACCCCCCCCCCCCCCCCTCTCCAGAAAAGAAAAAAACTTTTTTACTTTCATAAATAAAAAGGATGGTAAATGTTATGTCTATAAAACATTACCTAGAAACAAACATTGCAGTCCTTTTGCTTTAACTGCCTCATCTCAGCTTCGTTAAGGGGAACTACCTATGCACAAAATAAACACAGTTAAATAGATTGAACTCAAATTCTAGAAAGTCAATGAAATTTATATAAAAAAGTTATTTAGAAAATGAACTTTTCTCCAAGTCTTCATCCAGCCTTTCCTTCTGTTTTAATCAGAAATTGCATTGATATTGTCATTACAAGTCCTTTCAAAATGTTTTGAGTCAAGTCTAACTCTATTTTTCAATTATCACACTTGAGATTTTGCTGCTAATCTTTTGCCCTTTGTCAACAATCAGCCTAATATGTGGAAGACATTTGTATAGGCCATGCAGAGCTGAGATTGTCATCTGTGACATTTGTTTTTACACATCAATATTATGCAAACCCTCTTTTTCCATGCATATTTTTCATCATCTGATGCAGACAAAGCTGTTGTCCTTCAAGGATCCAATTGTTTTCTTTTGAATTTTCACCTGTCTTTCAAAACAGGTTTTATTTTGGCCTTAAATGTGTGTTCCACTGCCTTCTTGAGAGCTTAATTGTCTCTTTCAGAAAGCATCAGTTGCCAGCTACTCTCATCTACACCAGTGCCAGTGTTGATATTACCTTCTGTCCTCTAATTTGCAAAAAAAATATCACTTTTTAGCATGAGATGAATAAAAAAAATGCCAGAGGTAGTAAAAAGATAAATCTGATTCAAACCTTATCTTCAACTCCTTGAAAGAAACCCATTGGTGCTTGAATGTTGTGTGATGGATGGGAGACCTATCCTTATAAAGTTCTTTGCCATCTTGATCTAGAGGAGCTAAGAAAATATCCAAGATACCGGCTTTTAAATCTGAGAGTATCTAGCATCGAAATCTCAAGATCACTGCTCCCAAAGTGACTAAACATCTGACAGTAAATAAAGAAAATATAAAAAACAATTAATATTTATTTTTTCTTGTATTGGACAAAGCATGTATTATTAATATTATATTATTATAGACAATAAGGTCTGAAAGGGGAACTTTTTTATGCTTTTTTTTAAAGAAAATTCTAAATAATGAACTGATAGTGAGCTTAACAATGATCATGTATAAGGCTTGTCTTGGAGTCCAAAGATTAGTGAGGAGTACAGTATTTCCCATGGCTGCGAAGCCCCAGCAGTGACCTACATATTTTGCCACATCCAGGGCAAGCATAACCATTGTTCGCAGGTGGTTAATTCAGATTTTCTTTTCGCCGTCTGCATTTGTCCTCGGCAGCGGATTTTTTTTTTTGTCTCAAATGTGCATCCTGCGGCCTTCGTGAGTGACCTCCAGCTGTATCCTTCTGAGGCCACATGCAACCAGGTGCTCTCTTCTATGTCAGCCAAGGAAAGCTGATGCCTAAGTTGGTCTTTGAAATGTTTCTGTGGGGCGCTTCTGTTAAGTCAACCACCTTTTAGCTCACCAAAAAAGACTGCCTTTGGCATACGTTCATCTTCCATACGGGATACATGCCCTACCCAGCGTAAGTGCCGGACCATGATAAATGATCATGTATATTGAGACATCAACCAATCAACTCCCTGCCTACAACTAAAATAAAAAACTACTTAAACTCATTAATGCATGGCTAAAGCTAGAGCCATGTATCAAAGTTCTTATCTAAAACTCTATTACAACTGTACAGAAATAAAGTTAAAATGCTGTCAATATGATAATTTGAGTCACTATCTGCATCATATAGTATGTCAATGTTTCCCAAACTGTTTTCCCACAGAAAGCCTGACTAGGTGTTCCACAAACTACTGGAATAATTAACTAGTACATGAATTAATTATTAAGTAAAGCAGAAAAAAAAAAAAAAATTTGATTTTATTAGTCCTTCTCCATAAGGGAAATTCTTTCCTTACAACATCACAATGGACTTTGAACTGATCTAGTTTCTGACAGATCATCCATTAAATGATCTCTGGTCAAGTTTGTCTGAATCCATAAACTTTCAAACAAGTTATACAAGCTATCATTACTTCAGTTTCCTACAGTCTATTTAAGTGCAGCAGGATTTTCTGATTATGTTGTAACAAAGTCAAAGTCTAAAAACAGGCTTGAGTCCACAACACATTTTACAATTCATTTGACCAATATCATTCCTGATATTGACAAAAATATGATCATCAAGTATACAATTTCATCAAAGTTAATCAACCTAATTTTTTCACATGTTTTTGTATGCATTTTATGAAGGTCTAGATATATATTTGAAAATAAGTATTAAATATGAATATGGTTTATTAGTTTTATAGTTTAATTTAAATAAAAGGAAATAATCCATCCTAAAAAAATAAGCTAAGTGTTCCCCTAAATTCTCCAACTGTATGAAGTGTTGAATAAAACTATTTAGTGAGCCTTTAAGAACATAATTCACTTTTTTTGTAAAGCATAATAGTAATAAGAATTATGTTTACACAACATTTGAATAGTAACACAACGATTATATAGGTAACTAAAAGCAGTGATAAATCTAGGAATAAAAAATACTGATAACAGTGAAAATAATTTCACAACAGTTTTACAAGTTTTAATTAATCTTTTAGACATTTAAAACAATGTTTAATGATTATAAATCTGTCTACTAAAGCAAAAAAAATTACTTTAATTTTCAAATTAAATTATTGTGACCAAGAAAGCTATCACCCTAACTTCAATACTGCTTACCAAGACAGATTGCAACTTATAGTTCGTCCATCGTGGTTCGATGATGACCACTTTGTCGTCCAGGGGGCTGAGGGCTTTGCACTGGGGTTTTATGCCTCCTCATGTGGCTGGTGAGACCTATGTGAGCCCAGAATGTTCGGCCGCACACTGGGCAGGTTATTCCAGCTGGAGCTAGTGTCGTGGGCCTTGCTTTTCTTTTCTGGCGTTTTTCTTCTGCCAGCGTTGTTCTTTTTTCCCCAGCAACCTGTGCGCCAGTTTTCACAGCGCGACGCCATGATGCTCTGTCATGTGCCTCTGTCTCCCAGGTGCCTGGGTCTATGCTGAACGCCTTCAGAGAAGCTTTGAGGGTGTCCCTGAAGCGCTTTCTTTGACCACCTTGCGAGCGCTTTCCTTCACTTAGTTGGCCATACAGGAGTCGTTTAGGGATGCGGTGATCTTCCATTCTGTAGATGTGACCTGCCCATCGCAGCTGGGACTGCATCAGGATTGTGTGGATGCTTTGCAGACACGCTCTTCGAAGGACTTCTGTATCTGGTATTTTGTCTTGCCATTTGACATTTAGTATTTTTCTCAGACATGTCATGTGGAAGTGGTTTAGTTTCTTTGCATGTTTACTGTACACTGTCCATGTTTCTGAGGCATATAGCAATGTAGGGAGGATGACGGCTCTATAGACCCCTAGCTTGGTGTTTGTGGTGATACCACGTCTGTTCCAGACATTTGTAGACAGTCTGCCGTAGGATGCACTGGCCTTGGCGATATGCAGGTCGATTTCACTATCGATTTTTCCATTTCTGGAGAGTGTGCTGCCAAGATATGTGAATTTGTCCACTGCATTTATAGTAATGCTTGGATCCGAGTAGGCTTTCCCAGGAGCAGGTAGATATAAGACTTCAGTCTTGTTCGTATTGATGGTAAGGCCAAAGTCTGAGCATGCTCTTGAGAAGTCACTGACGATGATCTGCAGATTGTTTTCAGAGCAGGCATTTAGGGCACAGTGGTCAGCAAATAGCAAGTCTCTGATTACTGCTGCAATTGTTTTTGTTTTTGCTTTAACCGCCTCAGGTATTTATCAAGACAGATTGCAACTTAGTTTCTGGATCAATGACAACAACCACTTCATGATTTTCTCATACAATGTAGATCAGAGATTTCTGTGTAAAGAAAGGAGATTCAATTCAGAAGTTGCAAGTCAGAAATACAAAAAGCAACACAAATATGTATTTGCAAATACAGACAAAAATATACCACTCAAGGGTGAATTCATTCATAGAAATTTATGGAAGAATACATAGAAATATGAGAAGTAAATAGCTTGATAGACAGAAACATGACCTGTAAATTACTTGATAGGGTTAATGTTATAATTGAAATTTAACAGTAGACTTCAAATAAGAAAAGAATGTTAATGTATGTTAAATTACAGGTTTCACTAGTTTAGCTAATAGCAATTTGAATATTATTTTACAATTGATAACTACATGCTTCAACTTTACTCTGTGCAAAAGTGCAGTCCTACCTTGATTTCTATCAAGTGATCTCCAGCCTACATGTTTCAGTTCTTTACCAGCCATTAACATAAGACAATCAAAGCCATATTGTAAATCATGTGAACTATCTGAATTGTTCTTCTCTTCTACAGCAAGATGTCTTCACTCAATGCATAATTCCCCTAGAATGAAGAAGATAAGATAATCCATGCATTGTTAACAGAAAGATGTCAATTAACTGTGATGTCATCCTCTGAGCTGAGTCAGCTAGAGCTGCTCCCAATGTTTATCCCTGTCAAGAATGCCTTGCTTTGGCAAGTCTTTCAAAACCTTTTTACAACTTACACCTTCAAGTGTCTTTCAATGAACAAATCATGTTGATCATCTGCCAACATAAAGAAGTATACATAGATATTAGCATTTCAAAGTCATGGGCCAAAAGCTCAGTCATTTTTCATTTCGCTTTTATATCAATATTTTGATTTTTTGTCGGCTAAATGATTTGTGTACCTCATAGGAAAACATGGGGTCCAGGGTTTGAACCTCAATGAAGATTGGGATTTTGAATTTTTAGGGTGCCCCTCAGTCACCCAACTCTAATGGGTAACTGACTTTAGGTGGGAAAATTAAGGTGGTTAGTCATTGTGCTGGACACATGATGACCTGCTCATTAACCACTGGCCATAGAAACATTCCCTTGACATCATTAGCTCCATAGATCGCAAGGTCTGAAAGGTAAACTTTACTTTTTGTAATACTTTTTTAAAAATTAATATCCACTGTGCATCCCATTACTTCTTACTTATGTATAATAGATTTCTCTTTTCCCTTCCTTGTGTTTCTTGAATCAAGTTCCTTTTTATAGAGCATTTTGATACCTCCACAAAGCCAATAGATTATATTATTTGTCATAATGTCCAAAAGTAGAAACTAATTATTTTATAATGAGAATGTGGGTATAAGTGTTGTCTATCCAGTATCCAAAACTACACATTTTTCAAGAAAAAAATCAACAAATTAAACATATTGAAAAGGTAATAAAAAATTAACAAGGATTATGTGAAGGTCTTTCCAAATTTTATTAATATTTGTGGTTAAACAGTAGAGTTCTTTTTATTTGTTTAAATAGATCATTAAGTGTAATACTTCAAGACCTATATCTAGTTCCTAATCTTCAGACAGGTGATCATGGATAAAATCTGAACATTTTCATTTCAATGTATGGATTCTATGGTGGAAAAATGTTCTACAACTTCTGCAAAGATCAGGCTCTGTTTTATCCACCATGGTCAAACACATCAACCTTAGACAAACAGTATCCACCCTAGACAAACAGTATCCACCTTAGACAAAAAGTATCCATTTCTAAATAAAAAAATACATACATATAATTTTCTTTACATATTTAAAAGAAAAAGATTACCTGAGGTGACAGACACCATCAGTATAGCAATATTTTTTTGAGATATCAGTTACTGGTTCGGAAACTGCAGATGGATCAGTCACTGTACAAACTTGGTCAGTAAAATTTGAAAAGTAGACAACTCCATGGTAAACAATAAAATCACCACCTGAAAACACAAATAAACAATAAGAGGATGTAGACACACAAATTATTACAATGTATGATTTTAATTCAATGTGAGCCAAAGGAATAGTTATAACCTTATATAGCCTTAAACACATCAAACATTTGAACTAGTGGCCAATAGTGCGCCACATTTTAAGGATAAATGTATAAAATATACAGCTATTTTATTTGAATAAATGTGAATATTAAAGTTAATATAAACAAATATGAGACTGTGTGACAAAAGTGTAACTTAAATATTACATCCTGTTTGTGTTTTTTTTTCTCTGTGTTCTGAGAGTGTTCTCATTATAAATTGTAGGGTTCAGATATATATATATTTATTGAAGATGAACTCCATTCTTTTCAGATCAGGCAGCTTTCCATACAATCTTTATTCTAAAGGACTGTTGGGGGCCAGTATTTTGTAAGGGCCTCATGATAAAACAAGGCCACATGTTCTTTTCACTAGTTTCAACATCCAGAATAAGTGTTGCCTCATTATGTTGTGCCCTGTTCAAAGGTGAAAAATAATTCATTGACTGTGTCCTGATAGAATGTAACATGCATCCTTAATCCTGATGTTTGACAACTGTTTTGGTTTTGGTTAATACTACTCTTTTTTTTCTTTTTCTCTTCCAGATATAGTGGAATTTAAGAAAAGAAAAAGTAAAGTACCACTTTCAGACCTTGTGGTCTATAGGGCAGATGATGTAAAGGTAATCTGTTCCTGTGGCTAACCAGGGTGTCATGTGTCCAACCACCTTTACTTTTCCCTAACTAATGTCAGGTACCCATTAGAGCTGGGTGGATTCAAGAGGTGCCCAAAGATCCCAAAATTAAAAACCCCAGTCTTCAGCAGGATTCAAACCATGCACCCTGGTTCAGTAGCCAAGTGCTTTACCACTTAGCCACTGCACCTCCCATGGAATTTAAGACTGCTTAGTTATTCTTCCATTTTGGCAGTGTCAGATTTTTCTTCTCCTCTATTTGAAAGTGTGCTGGGACCCATTGAAGAACAGTTTTCTTGCTATTATTGTTGAGATTTATAAGAGCTGTCCTGACTTTTTTGATAGAGGAGGCATCAGATTTTTTTAAACATTAGAAAGAAATGTTTATTCATTAGAAAGTGCATCTGAGAGATCGCCAGTGGCAATTAAATTTTCTAATCTTTCTTAATTGAGCCATTTATTGAATAAGACAGCTCCTCTGTTACTGGTGGATTCTTAAGATGATCCATCTGTATAATTGACCCACTAGTTATTGGTTTATTAGATTTGTAGAAAAATATTCACCATTTTCTTGAGATCTTTCTGTGATAAGATTTTTTGGTTATGTTTTCAATACTGTCTCATAGCAAAAAGAGAGCTTAGGTCCCAGGGAAGAGAGTCATTGCACTGTTTAACTGATTCATAAATTATATTTTATAAGTGGTGTTTCTTTGTTTGAGATTCTTGTATGAAATGGTCTTTTCAGTTAGTTTTGAGTGCCAGACTTGTGGGTTTAAGTTTTGAGTGGGTAGCTCTCTTAGGTTTCCATTTTAGTAAACTGAGTAAGGATTATTATTTCTCTTATTTTGTCCAGAGAAACCAGGGAAAAAATGATCTCTTCCATTGCTTTGAAGGTTGACGTTTTTATTGTTTGGAGTTTAGTTTTTGTTTTACTTTTTTACTTTGTCTATTTTCTGTAGAATTGACTGCTGAATCATATGATGTAGCACTGTATTCTATAGTGATGTAGCTGGTAAATTTCTTTTTCAAAATGTAATTTGCTTATGGAAGCTCACAGCCTGCTAGGTGGTTGGTGTTAGCCTTCCCTGGTTGTCCAAGAAGTCTACATCTGAGTTGCCAGTTACACTGATGTGATTTGGTATCCACTGCATCTAGTGTGTTGTAGCTGGTACATTTCTATTTCAAAATGTTGTGATTTGGTATCTACTGCATCTAGTGTGTTGTAGCTGGTACATTTCTATTTCAAAATGTTGTGATTTGGTATCCCCTGCATCTAGTGTGTTGTAGCTGGTACATTTCTATTTTAAAATGTTGTGATTTGGTATCCCCTGCATCTAGCGAGTTGTAGCTGGTACATTTCTATTTCAAAATGTTGTGACTTGCTCCAAATTAATATTTCCATTTTATATATTGTACAATTTCACTTTTTTTTAGTTGACTTTATAGACTGTCATTTTATTCATACTGCCATGTAAGATCTTTAAATTTGTTGAACCATGGATTGGGCATTAGAGCTGGGTGGACTCAGAGGTGCCCAGTCTTCACTAGGATTCATAGCCGGGACCCCCAGTATGAAAGTCAAGAGCTTTACCACTCAGCCATCAAATTGATTAGGCTAAAAGTAGTCCTACAAGTTCTTTGAGTGAAAAGAAAACAGTGTTTAATGAATAAAAAAGGGAAGAAGAAACTTTTTTTTCCCCACTAAAGTAAATCAAAGTAAAGTTCCCCTTTCAGACCTTACAATCTAGGGGGCTGAGGATGTAAAGGTCATCTGTTTCTGTGGCCCATGGTTAATGAGATTGCCAGCACAACAACCAGCCGCCTTTACCTTCCCCATCACACCAGGTACCTTTAGGTTGGTAGACATAGTCATGTGATCAGGGCACGGCAGACATATTGTTGGTAAAAATCTGGTTTCTATGCACAGTCAACACAAGCTTTTAGGCACTTACCATGGATAAGTCGAGCAAAGAAAGATATAGTCAGAAACAAATACTAATTCTTACACTTTGAAAGCAAGCCAGCATAATAAAGAAAATGATTTGCTGCCCTCCTTGTGTTTTTTTTTTTAAAAAAAAAAAAAAAAAATACATGTTTTGTAAAATGTTTTACTTAATTCGGATGTTCCTTCAGAGTTGAAGATAATTACTTCCAAGTCCAAACCTCCCCCAGGACGGCGGGGGATGGGAGCGGGCAGGGTATGAACCCCTGACCATCGATAAGTCCGAACGACAGTCCAGCGTGCTTATCCAGATCTCTTCACTTATAATCTTGTTCTACTGAAAGTGCTTACACAATCACAAAGGATGAGTTCAAGGTATTCCGAATCAATTTTATTGTTAGACCTAGATTAGATCTAGATCTACTAATAACTAATCTAGACTAGATTCTAGATCTATATTCTAGCTATTTAAGTTAGCATATCTAGACTACGATATTCATAATATTGTTTGACATAAATGTAGAATCAGATTGAATAGTCAATATTTATTATTGTCGAGGGCAGTGTTTCTCAAACTGTGTGCCGCCGAAGATTTGCAGGTGTGCCGAGGAGTTTTCAGAATGCCACACGTGCAGCGTTACACAGGTTTGTGTACTATTAAATTTTTATTTTACCTTGTGACGACATCCCAACTTGCAACGACCAGTAATAGTAGTGGATCTCTTCAGGTTATGGAGTTGTCCACTATACATATATTATTATAATGACTCAAATGTAGGCCGCCTTAGCAGACGCTCAGCAGTTCTTGAATTGGTAACGATTATAATAAGCGATGTGTTTCATGTAAATTTTGTATGTGTATGCTAATAATAACAAATTATTACTAAGCCTTAGTCATTGTTATCCATGGAGAAATACGTTGGTAAGAATGAAACTGCGAAAGCGTTCAATGAAAAGCATGGAACCAAACAAAGGTACAAAGAAGATTACATCGGATATGGTTTCATATCTTCAGGACCTGAAGATTCTCCATTGTCATTCTGTCTGATCTGCAATTCAGCTCTGTTGAATGAGGCGCTTGTTCCAAGCAAATTGAAGAGACACTTGGAAACAAAACATCCAGCTGTAAAAGCGCAACCGAAGGAATACTTCGAAAACATCAGGTCCCTTCAAGTGGATGAATCCACTGACATTAGTGCAAAGCCCAGTTGTTAGCTTTTATTCAGTTCATAAAGGATGAAAAATGTGTCAACAAATTCTTATTTTGAAAAGACTTACCAACTATGACCAAAGGCGAAGATTTTTAAGTGGTGAACGAAAACATTTTGCTATTCAAAGTACAGTGGAGACAAACTGTGTCAGCGTTTGCACCGATGGCTGTCCTTCCATGCAGGGAAATAGAAAGGGATTCTTCACTCTTGTGCGTCAAGAAAATCCAAATGTATTAGTTGTTCACTGCATGATCCACAGAGAAGCTCTTGCCTTCAAATATTTGATGTCTGTTCTGGATCAAGTGATTGAAGTTGTAAACTTCCTCAAATCTCGACCGCTTGCATTCTGACTTTCGTCAGAGCTTTGTGAAGCAATGGATTCAGACTACTAATGTCTCCTGTATCACACCAACGTTTGTTGGCTCTCAAGGCTGAGCTGATTTCATTCTTGGAGGCTGAAAAAAAAAAAAAAAGACTTTGGATTTTCTATTCATGACGAGATTTGGTGGGTTAAGGTGACATTTCTCTCTGATTTATTTGACAAATTAAATTCATTGAATTGAAGTCTTCAAGGACCATCGGAAACCATCATCATTGCATCCTCAAAACTAAAATCATTTGGTTAAAATTGATTGTCTTTGTGGCAAAGTAAAATCACGAAAGGACTGCTTTCGTATTTACAATGAATGTGCTTCAAATAAAGAAATCACCCCCGAAATTCTGGACACTTTGAAACACCTGCAGTCAGCATTGCAGCATTACTTCTCAACAGTTTGAAGTAATGAATATAAATGGGTCAGCTCTCCATTTGGAAACAATGAAGCTACAAATTTTACAACTAAAGAAGAAGAGCAGCTCAATGATTTAAAAAACGATGCAATACTTAAGTCAAGTTTTCAGAGAAAGCCTGGATGTGTTTTGGATTTCAATCAACAAGTTATATCCTGTAATCAATTTAAAAGCAATCAAAATAATTCTTCCATTTACATCTTTATGGTTTTGTGAGTTTGGATTTTCAGCACTGACTGAAATCAAATCTAAGAAAAGAGAGAGACTTCTTACAATAAACGATGAAATGCGAGTTTGTTTGTCGACTTTGGAGCCTCGATTAGATTGCATTTGCTCTCAAAAACAGACACAACATTCACATTAAACATAATACTGAAAAACAGGTAAAATCTTTTTTTCTTTTTATTATAAAACATCTGTTGTTCTTCGTGGTGTGCCGCAAATTTTTTGTAGTTTGTTTACTGTGCCGGCAGACAAAAAAGTTTGAGAAACACTGGTCTAGAGCTAGATCAACATTGTTGTAACATATAATGTAGGCCTACATAGATTGTGATAGAGATCTACTCTCTACTCAAGCCTTCAAGGTCTAGTATTCTAGATGTAGATCTATGGCTACATAGATCATAGATATATTATATACAAAATCTGGATGATGTCTCAGATTAGAGTGTGACTAGATCTAGAGTCTAGCCTACATAATGCTTAGGCTTAGTAGATCATTCTAGATCTCATCTAGACTCTATAGAATAGATCTAGAAAATCTAGATAACATCTAAAATCTACATCTCTCTGTTGCTGCATATTTTAAGCATATGAAACTTAATTTTTATCTAATAGATATAGCTAGATCTAGTCTTCACTTCTAGGTCACTTGATAAGATTGTGACAAGTCAAAAACTCGCTGTCAGAGTCACTCTAAATTATCACAGCATTAATTATTATTTTTCATTATTTATTTATTTTATTTTAATTATTTCCCCATCCTAACCCTAAATTATTCACCCGCCACACCTTTTCCGCTCCAGGCTAGACTTAGTTGACCACATTGGAGATAGTTAAGGCGCGTCCTTTCATTTATCTTCCCTTGACCGGGGCAAAGATACGCACAGACTTTGATCTTATCGACAGGATGTCTGACAGCCGCAGTGGACACCACCTTGTGTGGAATGCAAGTCACCCCTCCCCCCCCTTTCTCCTATGTCTCTCTTTGATCTAGGAGATTACTCGAGTCAAAGTGCCTCTCGACGCTCCCATCTTAAGTCTAATTCACCCACGTGTATGATAATTCTTAGCCTAGGACATTTCCTGTGCCCGCCCACATTTTCCAGGCATATATAAAGTAGATCCAAATCAAATCAGACCCTCTTATTTCTCATTCTCGTTGAGCTATTGAGTCTGGACTACTTCATACCTTCTTTCTCCTAGAGGAATACCTGGTGGTAAGCCGAACTTAATCACAAGTTCCATCTTAATTACTTTTGTGCTATTTCCACTGGATATTATCATGTGTATTTTATTATTTCACTTATATTTAATTAGTGCATTGTGTATTTCTCACTGGCGTAAGTAGAAAACATGAACATGTCCTATGTATTTATTTGTTTATTGCATTGCTCTATTAATGCTACGTTGCTCAATTGATAGTTGATGCAACTATGTATATATTTGTACACCTTATTTTATTTCCTTTATCTCGGTTGACAGCCTTGATAATTTCACTATCGCACTAATACTGCGCTTAGAAAGGAGATATGAGTTATCCCCCCTGTAATGAATTATCTCCCCTTTACTCATTTTACTCTAACGAGAGTTGCGCTCCTTGAACGGACACCCTCTCCATTCAAGCTCGCTCTATTGTTCTCGATCAACGGTCATATGTAAACATACCGTCAGGATCGCTGACACCGCCCAATTCAACCCCCCCCCTTTTTTTCTTTCTCTATCCACCTGTGTTGTTTATTTGAGATTATTATTTCCCCTTCTATGTACATTCTTATATTATTATTTCCCCTTTTATGTACATTTCTATATTGCTACTATCTGCCATCTATTCTCCAAACCCAATGTGTCATCATCTCCCCATTATGCTCTAAAGCAGTTTTACCAATCTGACGAATGCACCTCAGTCGAGGGCATCGATAAGATGCATAAGAGACATGTCCTAACTTGTCTTTATTTATCCGCAGCCTCCCTCAGGTGTCTGCCTTTTATCTATTGGATTAATCACCTATTTGCTATCAAGAGTGACCTGCCTATTTACCTGCCTATTTGTTTGATATCAAGAATCACCTACTATCTTTGTGCTAGTGCTATTCAGCACTGCACTAGCTCACTGACCTGCCTATTTATTTTGTGCTATTCAGCACTGCACTTGCCTACTGAGATCTACTCAACTCTACTACTCGGCGCTATCGGCATTGCCCGCCTATTCGACAGCCCACCTGTCAAGCTATTAGGTGCGGCGTCCCTATAGATTCAGATCTGTGTGAGACGTCATAGCTACGCCAACCCTCTGCAACTCACTGGACATATCCTGTCAACTACGCTGCCCACGGTAGATCCGCTCTGCCCGCAGTAACCTTGTGCCCACGGTAGCCGGCCACCCGCCCTACTGTGCCCACTACAGATATTAGATTTTGGGGATTGAGACTCCACAAGAACTATATCACCGGCGTCCCTCTATCCACTAGAGCGCCACCTCCAGCTGCAGAACCTCAAGCCAGGACACAGCCAGCTGCGACATCAACAGGAATACCAGCTAAGTCAGAGGACAAAGTGACATACTCTCTTATTAGGTGCAAGAGTGATGATTAAAGCTAGTATTATTTAGAGATAGAAGCAAACCCTCCCCCTTTTTATTCTTATATGTATATTTATGTAAATAAATATTCTTCATTTTTAACTTTTGTATCTATCTTTCATTGCTTTGTCTCGTTGCATGTCTGCTCCCGATTCATATGCTGATAGGTTGGTGTGTGATAGCTTTAAAAATAATCATCCCCTAGACATTAAACGCGCCAAACACACGTCACATCTCCCCACCTGTCACAAAGATAAATAAATTTAGCTTTTATGTAGCACTACTTTCATGCTTATAGTTATAGCATGCTCAGAGCGCTATGGTCCAATCTCATTGGTGGACCGGAGGGGAGGGGTATCTGGGAGGTTTTCAGTGCTGCCTTTAGGCGCTCATTAAACACATCTCTGCACAAGATATATTTGGACTATAGTTACAGATAATAGTTACTTATTATTAGATACTAGTATTATATAGATCAGATCTAGCATCTAAACCAAAGAAAACTTTACTATCCAGTTTAGATCTAAGTCTAGGGCTGAAGACTTTTTAAAGTTTATTTTAGGACTAGGCTCATCAAGACTAGTAACTTGTTGATAAATCTAATGGTCCTAGATCTGTGTTTCTTTTACAACTTTCAAATGCTCTTTAAGATTTGAAGCTAATTACACCTTAGCCCAAACCTTTTGGCTGTTGCGGCTGAAGCACTTCACTAGTCTCAATTGAATTTTTGGTGTAAACTAGGGTTTTGAATTTCTATATTTTTAGGATGCTTCGAAGTCCAACCAATTCTTTATATTACAAGAGTTCTACATCTATTATTAAAATGTTATTGCTATTTTTACTTTTGAACATGTCTACAGGCTTACAAGAGTTTAGCAGCTTACAACCAGTTCCTAGATGGTTGGGTTCAAGATGTTATGGCTTTTAAACCACTAGCAAAGGTAAGTAATTAATATTGTTATATTATAGTTAATATCTTGATATTCAAAGGTATTTACATGTATATGAGACCAATATCTGTCCAATGGCTGTGTGAAGCGTCTAGTGTGGTAGCTTAGCTTGTTGCCACCGCTGGCTAGCATTTGTGAAAGGGGAGCAACTTTGTAAGTCTCTCTTGCCAGTACATAGCCTCTCCACAGCAAGTCCTATGCAGTACCTCCTCGTGGTGGCAGATGGAAACTGAGGCTGCGAAGCCTCAGGCTAAACTGCAAGGGTCTCGGAGGAGGTTTGGCCCCAAGATGTGAGGCAGGCATGGCCCGTCGGCGTGCGGACACGCCCTGTTGCCCACAAACCAAACCCCTAGCTATAGGTCAATAGCCGCACTGCCTTGTGTGTGTGTCCCTGTAAGGTCTAAGGCTAAGGGAGTAAACCCTAACAGAAAATCCGGTCCTGGAGCCCCGTAGGCGGGGGGACAGTAGTAAGACTACTGCTCTCTGGCAAACTCCTGCAGCCACCTGTCCCCAAATTGTGATGGCTCGCCATCCCTTTGGACCCGGTCAGTATGGAAGAGAGGCGGGTGCTGACGTGTGGGCAGCCCAGCACTCGCAAATTTACCGCCCAGGCTTTCCCCCAGCAATGGAGAGGTCACTCCATCTCTGACAGTAATGTCTTTGAAAAAACACGGAGAGTGGTAGTTACCGGTGATAAGTTCCTAGCTGATTGGCGTAAGCTGGAACGCCAGGGACCACTCTTGACGGTAGGAGGGGCTTTTTAGCCTCACTGGATAGCTACTGCCTGCCTTAAGCCGAGCAGCCCTCGGACAATAAAGTGCTATCCCGCCACAGCTTGCCGCACCACTGGGTGCTTGGTGCTAAGACAAAATCAAAAAGCAAGCTGCTCACCCGCACCTGCAAATAAAATGAAAAGAAAACCCTCAACATTAATGCGTTTAGCAAGCTGGAACATACGGACAATGTGTCCTGGCTTCAATACTGACCCTGAACTCGTCACCGACATGCGACAAACAGCTATCATTGACAGAGAACTCAGCAGACTAAACATTGATGTGGCCTGCCTGCAAGAAACCAGACTGGCAGACAGTGGATCTCTTACAGAAAGCAACTATACATTCTACTGGCAAGGAAAACCAGAACAAAGCCCTAGAATACATGGCGTCGGCTTTGCAATAAGAAACAGTCTCGTCCCCTGCATTGCAATGTTTCCCATTGGCAATGAAAGAGTAGCACACATGAAATTTGCATCACCGCAAGGCAAAGTTAATATAATCTGTGCTTACTCACCAACCCTTGCTGCACCAGAAGAGGACAAAGACAGATTCTTTCAAGCTCTAGAGGACGTAATTAAAAGTATTCCAAAGTCCGAGCACCTCTATATAAATGGAGACTTTAATGCCCGTGTTGGTGATGGAAATGATGCATGGCCAAAATGCTTGGGACCTCATGGTGTTGGCAAAATAAATGACAATGGCCAAAGGCTACTTGAGTTCTGTAGCTCTCATGAACTGTGTGTAACAAATACATTCTTCTCTGGCAAGGAACGCCATAAAGTCTCTTGGCAGCACCCACGCTCAAAAAGGTGGCACCAGCTTGACCTCTGCATCACCCGAAGGATGGATCTGAAAAGTGTCATCCACACCCGTTCATACCATAGTGCGGACTGCAACTCAGACCATTCACTAGTGCTAAGCAAAATCAAACTACTTCTCAAGAAGGCTTACACTTCCACTCAACCCAGAACTAGGCGAATTAACGTCAACCATGTAGGTGACCCAGAGAAGTGTGCACTCTTTGGCGAGCTCCTGAACAGTTCAATCCCCTCGTTAAGTGATGAAGAAGACATCTCGATCAGATGGGAGAAATTAAGAGACGTAATCTACAGTTCGGCAATCACCGCCTTTGGGCCTCAAAAACACAAAAATGTAGACTGGTTTGAGGCGAATCTAGCACATATGGAACCTTGCATCGAGAAAAAACGATCTGCACACCTCGCTCACAAGACAAAGCCTAATCCAAAATCTCTGGAGGCCTTCAAAAGTGCTAATAAAGAGGCAAAACAAATGGCTAGAAAATGTGCTAACAACTTCTGGAGGGATACCTGCAACAGAATCCAAGACAGTCTCCACTCAGGAAATAGCAAAGCTCTATTTGATGTCATTAAAGCGGCCCTGGGTCCAGCAGTGTCTAAGCCTGCCCCCCTTCTATCCAAATCAGGAGAAAAAATTACAGATCAAACCAAGCAGCTAGAACGATGGACAGAACACTACCTCGAAGTCTATGCCACACAGAATACAGTAGACGATGTCGCCCTGGCTTCTCTACCAGATCTTCCAGTACTGGAATGCCTAGATGAGCTTCCGAGCCTTAGTGACCTCAAAAAAGCCATTAACTGCTTAAAAAATAGAAAATCTCCTGGGAGTGATGGTATCCCAGTGGAAGTAGTGAAAGTCAACGAATCACTCCTGCTCCCTGAACTCTATATTCTCCTCTGCCGCTGTTGGGAAACAGGTCATGTCCCACAGGACATGCGTGACGCAACTATAGTCACAATATACAAGAACAAAGGGGATCGGAGTGATTGCAACAACTATAGGGGTATCTCTCTCCTCAGTATAGTGGGCAAGATCTTTGCTAGAGTGGCACTATCCAGGCTGCAAGTGATAGCTTCTAGAGTCTACCCAGAGTCTCAGTGTGGATTCAGGAGTGGTAGGTCCACTATAGACATGATATCTTCTCTACGACTACTGCAGGAGAAATTTAGAGAGAGAGACAGACCCCTTTACATTGTTTTTGTCGATCTGACTAAAGCTTTTGACATGGTCAGCAGAAGTGGCCTTTTCAAACTCCTGAGGAAAATAGGTTGCCCTCCCAAACTACTGAAGTTAATTGAATGTTTTCACGAGGAAACTAAATGTACTGTCAAATTCAATGGAGCCCAATCAGCACCTTTTGAGGTTTGCAGTGGTGTCAAGCAGGGATGTGTGCTCGCACCTACTCTGTTTGGCATATTCTTCTCCTGTCTACTGCATTATGCGTACAGCGACATAAACGAAGGTGTGTTTCTCCATACAAGATCCTCTGGAAAACTATTTAATGTATCAAGGCTGCGGGCAAAAACCAAGGTTAGGAAGCTACTCGTCAGGGAACTCCTGTATGCTGATGATGCAGCTATTGTGGCTGATTCTGATATTCAGCTACAGTCCATGGTTGACAAACTATCTGCTGCTTGCCAGAAGTTCGGCTTAAACATCAGTCAAAGCAAGACTAAGATACTTGTCCAAAACACAAACACTGCACCTCAAGTAAGCATTAATGGCCAACCACTAGAAATTGTTGATCACTTTTGTTACCTTGGCTCCATCATATCCAACAACACTCTACTGGATAAAGACATAAACAACAGGATAGCCAAGGCAATGGCCACCATGTCACGGTTGCAGAAAAGAGTCTGGGACAACATATTGCTGACTAGCAGTACTAAAGCCCTAGTCTACCGGACCTGTGTGTTGAGCACCTTGCTGTACGGAAGTGAAACATGGTCAACCTACTCATGGCAGGAAAAAAAGCTGAATGTCTTCCACCTCCGATGCCTAAGGCGGATCTTTAAAATAAGGTGGCAAGATAAGATAACAAATGAGGAAGTGCTACATAGAGCAGGATGCCAGGACATCCGCTCTGTTATCAGCAGCAGACGCCTTGGCTGGCTTGGCCACGTTCGTAGAATGCCAGTAGGTCGACTTCCACAGGACATCCTGTATGGCGATCTAATTGAAGGCAGGAGAGCCGCTGGTCGCCCACTTTTACGTTATACGGATGTATGCAAACGCGACATGAAGCTCTTCAAAATCGACACTGGCAACTGGGAAGAGGTGGCACTGGACAGATCCACATGGAGAGAGAGCATAAAGGAAGGGTCACAGATTGCAGATGTCATACACAACAGAAGCAGAAAGAAGGGTGAAAATGCAATGGCGCCTGGTGATTTTATATGCCCAACCTGTGATCGCAGCTGTGTATCAAGGATTGGCCTCTTTAGTCACACAAGAAGTTGCAAAGGGAAAAGATCGTCTCACGAGACGTAAAATGCCACAGATGAGACCAATGTCTTGATATGTACAGGTATTTTAAATAATTTTTTTTTTCTTTTTAATAGGTCTTCACTCTCAGTGGTTAGCATGTACTGCAGCCCTGGATAGTAATAAGTCAAGATAATAGTGAACAAATAGATGCTATCTTACTAGATTTTTCTAAGGCTTTTGACAAAGTTCACCACCATAGTTTGCTTAAAAAATTAAAATATTTCGGCATTAATGGTCCACTGCATCAGTGGATTAAAGATTTTCTGATAGGCAGAGAACAAACTGTAATAATAAATGGCTCTAAATCAACACCGATAACAGTAAACTCAGGTGTACCTCAAGAAACAGTCTTGGGTCCACTACTATTTTTAATTTACATAAATGATTTACCAAATTGCATTACTTCAGGAACAAAAGTCAGATTATTTGCAGACGATTGCCTAATATATAGAACAATAAAAACAACACAAGACACAGATATTTTACAAAGAGAATTAGATGAATTACAGAAATGGGAATCAAATTGGAGCATGTCTTTCCACCCAGAAAAATGTCAGTTGTTAAGAGTAACAAAAAAACTAAAACAAATTAATTCCCCTTATCTTATTCATGGCAAACCAGTAACATAGACTAAAAACGCAAAATACCTAGGTGTTATAATAAATGAAAAACTATCATGAAATCCACATATTGATGAAACTACAAAAAAATCAAACAAAGCATTAGGATTTATTAAAAGAAATTTCTATAAATCAAATAAGAACATAAAACTAAAATGTTATTTAACCTTGGTTAGGCCAATAATAGAATATGCATCCTCCGTTTGGGACCCCTCAACTCAAGAAAACATTAAGAAACTGGAACAGACACAAAATAGAGCAGTGAGATTCATAACAAACGAATATTCACATTTGACTAGAGTAACACCTTTAGTAAAATCACTAAATTTAGAAAGCCTTCAGGAAAGAAGGCTCAAAAGTAAAGTAGCAATCATACATAAAACACTGAACCATAATCTTCAAATACAAAAACAAAATTTAATAAAATACTCTGAAAGACACAAAGATAAAGGCACATTCCTCGTCCCATATGCTAGGACAAATTTGTACAAATACTCCTTCTTCCCTAGTACTATTAGAGCATGGAATGGGTTACCTGAGCTAGCCAGGAAAACCAGGGACTTGGCAGAATTTAAGTCATTGGTTAATATGCATGACTAAATGCATGACGCGTAGGACGTAATCATCTTCTTTTTTGAATTAACGTCTGTATTATATAAGAAGAAGATGGTATTATTCTATCAGCCCACTGTTCTTGTATAGTTGGACTTGGTGAGTCCTGCACTCATGTGGCAGACATGGATCCTTGAGTCAAATAACCTACTCACTGAAGCCCAGGCTGGCTTTAGAAAAGGCAGATTAACAGAAGATCAAATTGCCTTCATCACACAAGAAATAGAAGACGGCTTTCGAGAAAAGAAACCAACAACAATTGTGTGGGTTGACTTAGAAAAAGCATTTGACAAAGTCTGAGAACAAGGTCTCTTGCTCAAGCTAATCCAGCATCACATATCCCAAAGAATGTACAACTGGATAAAGGAATACCTAAATAATAGAAAAGCCTTAGTTTGCATGCAAGGACAAAGAAGCCACACAGTGGGTATAAAAAATGGCGTCCCCCAAGGAGGAGTCCTATTTCCAACACTTTTCCTAATATTCATAAACGATCTAAATCAAAACCTACCTAGAAAAGTTAAAAGCAGCCTTTATGCAGATGACCTTGCCATAATTAGCACAGAAGAATATGTAGGAACATCGAAATTTCGATTACAAGATGCTCTTGATAAACTCAATAATTGGTCCAAAGACTGGGGCATGTCCATCAACACAAAAAAGACCACATATACCATATTCTCACTGTCAACAAAACAACAAACAATAAAATTAACATTAGATTTGGAAGCTTTAGAAAAAAATGACAGCCCTACTTATCTTGGAGTCACCTATGACCCGAGACTAACCTGGAAAAACCAAATAGATAAAACACAGAGTAAAGGCATCCAGAGACTATCCCTCTTGAAAAAATTAGCTGGCACAGATTGGGGAGCTAATCACAACATCCTGAAAAAGACCTATACCAGTTATGTAAGACCTGTATGGTGCCACAGCATGGGGCTCAGCAGCCCAAACCAACCTAAGAAAAATAGACAAGGTTCAAAATATTGGTCAAAGGATAATGACAGGAGCAATAAAAACAGCACCCATAAGAGCTATGGAGGAAACCGCTGCCCTGATCTCTCTGGATGAAAGAAGAGAAATAAAAATCCTTTCTCAATTCACTAAATTGGAAACCTTGGAGAGGCACCCACTCAGAACAAAAATCCACAAAACTGGCACAAAAAAACATCTCAAAAGGACCAATTTCATACAGGAATCTCTAAACCTAAAAAAGAAACACCAACTTGAAAAAATTACTCTGGAATCCTCAATACACTATAATGAATCTCTACCCTGGGACGAAAGCCCTCTTCCTACTACAAGGGACCATATTGAAAACATAAAAAGAAAATCTGATTACAGACCAACAGAGCTCAAGGAAATAGTGAACTGTTTTCTACATACCAATTACCCTAGCAATCAGTGGATCAGAGTTTACACGGATGGCTCATCCCATAAAGCCACCACAAATGGAGGAGCTGGAATACTTATCCAATGGCCAGATGGAGGAAAACTAGAAAAATCCATTGCAACTGGAGAGTTCTCTGACAGTCACAGAGCAGAAAGGGAAGCACTAGCACTAGCTGCTACCATGTTAGCAAATCATCCAAGTTCCCCTCACAGTCAGATTGTCTTTCTAACAGACATGAAAACAACCCTCCAAAGCTTGCAAAACTCTGATTCCCCTCATATTAAAAACCTCAGAACAGCACTTACAAAGCTCAACAACAACAGCAAAAAAACTGTTATCCAATGGATACCAGCTCACATACAACTAGCAGGAAATGAGAAGGCTGACACACTCGCCAAGAGTGGGAGAACAAACTCACAAGTAAACTCTGCACTCTATCCAGAAGAAATGAAGAAATTAATTGTAGATAAAATAAATGAGAAATGGACGAACTCCCATCCAAATCACAAGAAAGATGACGCTTACTATAAGCTATCCCGACAAGACCAACGTCTAATCTTTCGACTCAGGGCCGGACACAACAGAATGCGACAACACATGTTCCGGAAGCTCAAAATTGGAACCAGTGAAATCTGCCCATGTGGAGTATCACCAGAAAATGCCGACCAAGTCCTCCAAAACTGCTCTCTCTACCAAGAGGCCTGCATAAGACATTGGCCCCAAATCACCCCAATAGAAAGAAAACTATATGGAGAGCTCCCTGATTTGGAAACCACTGCGCAGTTCATCTCATGTACTGGTCAAGTCATATGAACACTCCAACATAACAATGAGAACGATGAAGAAGAAGAAGAAATGTGGCAGACACTTTATTTATGCTGGAAGCCAACACCAGGCTAAAAGAGAGTAAGACAGTTACAGGCTTGTTATCTTACTGGATAAATCCATCAGAGCTTAAAAAAGTTTTGCCAACTAAGGTTTCTGAGATTGATATCACCTCATTAAAAAACAAAAAGTTAAATTTGATTCTCTTGTGAACAACATCACTTCTAAAAATAAAAATTTAAAGGCTATTAAATCCAAAGAAACTATAAAGCTTAGTATAAATATTTTTAATTCATTTATTGAAAGTAATGAGTTCCAATCAGATATTTTACTGTGTTGTGCTAATAGGAAGAATAGGTTTGTGCCTGTGCTTTAACGCTGCTAGGTCTCTCAATGAAAATTTCAAAACAGTCATTTATTACTGTCATCTTCCTGTCATAAGTACAAATAAATTTTTTGGGCCTGAGACTTTCCTTATTGGGCCAGAAAATCAAATCGGATATGTCGACATACATAACATCCAAAACAGTACATGAATATCTTAGATCAGGGGTGGGCAACCTTTTTGTATCGAGGGCCGCATTATTTTAAAAATTGGGAATGGCGGGCCGCATATTTATATACAACTTATAGAGACACTCTAAGCTAACTGTGTAGAATGTCTTTTAATTCATATTTACACTGTATTATATTCACGTTTCTTTTTTTTTCCCCACACTTCACGTTAAGGAATTACAACAAGAGTTAGCAATTATTTAAACCAATTTTACTTATTTTTTTTCAAATTGCTGTTGTCCTTTTACATTAAAATATCCTGACAAATATACAGTTGTACTTAATGTGCAGTATTTTACTTTCTACACTCGTGCATGATGTTCCGGAACTGTGGAACTAGCTTACTAGTTTCTATCCTTGTGACTGCTGTCAAATTACAGTCAGTCAAAATCGACCAGTAGTAATGCTTGTTTAGTTTCCACAAAGGAAAAGGCTTGTTCACTGAATGAGACAATATATGTTCTGGAAGTTAAATGTCGGGACTAGAGAAACTTGCCCATCACCAGAGAATGCTGAACATGTCCTTCAATGGTGCATTCTAAATCAAGAGACCCGAACAAGACTTTGGCCCAAAAACCCTCCTAAAGAACAAAAACTAAAAAAAACAAACAATTTTTATTTGTTACTACTAGGTCTAAATCTATTGACTAGATCTAGTGAAATCTAGTCTAGATTATTCTAGATCTACTTGATTATCTATCCTTTTCTAATTCTAGGGCTCTACTCTAGTCACACTAGATCTTGTATATAGTTCTAGATCTAAAATAATTTAAGAGTCTACTAGTACTAGTCTAGATCTATATCTAATAAGTCCTCTATGTCTAAGAACACAGATTATAATAATTATATTAGAGATCTAAATATTTATGTCTAAATCTATAGTCTATAATAGACTTATTAAGAACTAAATTTACATAATGATACATAGAAATCTAGAATCTAGAGATCTATCACCTTCTAAGTCTATTTCTAGATAGATCTAGAGTCTACTTCTAGATCTAGTTATCTAGTGCTAGCCCTACTTCTAGATCTAGAAACTAATTTAGACTATGTAATAAGAAAAGTAGATCTAATAGCCTTATTTTAGTAATAGCCTTATTTAGGCCTTAGACTTACTGTGTCTAAGTCTAAGTCTAGTTAATTAATTAATTTAGGTCTAGATCTTTAATAACGTTGTTTTTTTAAATCCTTTTGAAAGTTTCTTAGATTACTTAGAAACCAGTTCAAGGAGTTAGTGTTAGTGTTAGAATTAGAATAGTCAGATCTATTTGATCTATGAAAGTATGATAATCTATCAAATCATCTAAAATCTAAAAAACAATCTAGACTAGATTAGATCTATTGAAATCTATTCATTCTAATCTAAATCTAGTCTAGATTCTAGATCTAGAAGTCTAGTGACCTAGACCTATCTAGTAGCCTAGTCTAGACTAAGACTAGATTCCTAGATTGTCTAGGTCTAGATGATGACTTGATGATAGATAGATCTAGTAGAGTCTAGAGTACTGTAGAGCCATTGTCGTGAAAAGAAAGGGATTTGAATGGAATATTTGGCTAATTAGCACTTACTAGATTCTAAGAATAGATCTAATTTTAATATCTAGACCTAGACTACTAGATCAGTAGATCTAGAGATCTATGTCTAGAACTAGATGTAGATCTAGTCTTCAACCATTTCTTCGTAAATTTAGGACACACCGGGTCCGGAAGTAGATGAAATGTAAACAATAAACACAGACCTATATATATTTTATTTTGCACTCAGTATTTTCAATTCGCACTATTAATAAATAATGATAAAATGGCAATTTTTTTTTTAGTGTCGGAATTCAGACTTGGCGGAACAAAAAATCGTGAATGCGGAACGGCGGAACATGTGAGCTTTTTTGATGATTTTGCGGGCCGTTTCCGCATAATGCGGGACTATAGGCATGTCTGCTGTAGGTGTCAGCAGGCCGCATAAAACATTCCGCTGGGCCACATCCGGCCCCCAGCCGTAATTTGCCCACCCCTGTCTTAGATGCAGTTGTGGGATGAATTTTAAACATATCAGCTAATACATAGGCTGCTTTACCTAGAATATTTGAAATAATGTGTGTTAAAAAACATAATTTGTGTACATTCATAATTATAGTAGTTAAATTATATATAAATATGTGTAAATGTGAGACAGTGTATTTTTTTTGTACCTGTATTATATCCAAGCTATCCAATGAGAAATATTTATATAATTTAATATATAGATATATTTATTCAAATCATAATATGCATTCATTTATTTGTGGAAATAAAAGAAATGAATTGAAGTATTGTTTGTATATTAATTATTATTATCTTATCTATTAGTATGAAAATTGTAGATCTATTCATTCAAAAGAGGCCCTTAGTGAAACCTGCAGTACCAGGTTCGAATCTCGTTAAAGACTGGTATTTTGAATTTTGGGATACCTCTGAGTCCAACCAGGTTTAATTGGTATTTGACATTAGTTGGGGAAAAGTAAGGTGGTTGTTCATTGTGCTGGCCAAGACATCCTCGTTAACCGTGGTCCACAGAAACAGGTGACCTTTACATCATCTGCCTTATAGATCGTAAGGTCTTTAAAGTTAACTTGTTTATTTAAAAAAAAACATTTTATTTCAAGATCAATTTTTGTAACTATGTAACTGTTTGAATAACAATGGACGCCAAGAACTAGTTGTTTTTTTTTATAAAGTATCTTAGTTAGTAATTCAAATCAAGATATCTGCCTGGTCATGCATTTTGTGTGATGGACTGTTCAGACTTACCGATGGTTCCGGGTTTAAACCCTGCCCATTCCCATCCCCTGTGGAAATCGGTTCTAAAAAGTTAAATCTAAATCTAATCTAGATTGAAAGATTCTAGTCAAGATTATTTTCATAATTTGCCTGTTCTGTATTATGCATACAACAAAAGAAACAATGAAGTTCATTTTAAATAATAAATCAAAATATTTAGAAAAACAACTTGCCTTAAATTTTCTTCTTTGCTGCTTGTTTTTTTAATATGTAGTTTTCAAGTCCTTCCTGTTACTCAAAAGAGCTGGTTTTATTAATCTGTATGTGGCTCTGTTCCAAAAGCAATATAATGAAGCCCGCTATGCATCTTCATCTGAAAAATATAAAATGTGATGAATGTTGTGTTGGACAGAGTTTAAGTCTTAGAAAATGAAAGTTTTACTATTTATAGATTCTGAAAAATTCTAGCTTTATAAATGCAATGTCAATAGACTCAAGTCGTATCGAAATAATTTCTTTTACCATCATTTTTATTAGAAATCAAAAATTAGATCTAACTCTATATTCTAGACTGCCGATACAAAAAATAAAATGTGATTTATTTTTTATTTATATTATATATCCAGAGATTTAAGTATCTATAGGATGGCTGCCTGGTCGTGCGGTTTGCACGCTGGACTGTCGTTTGGACTTATCGATGGTCCCGGTTTCAAACCCTGCCCGCTCCCATCCCCCGCCGTCCTGCGGGAGGTTTGGACTAGGAAGTAATTATCTCCAACTCTGAAGGAACATCCGAAATAAGTAAAACATTTTACAAACAAACATTTTACAAACATTGTATATAGAATTAGAACAGGCCCAGCCTGTGTGGGGGGGATCGAGTTGATGGTGCTTAAGTGCACTGAACATAATTTCTTAAAAAAAAATAGATAAAAAAATCACTTAGATTTAGATCTAAATCTATACAGACTCTATGTTTGTTTTTTTCTACAATAGTGCTAACATTTATTTATAGATCTATATAGATCTATTTCAACAATAACAAATGTTTGACCTGAGTAGTTGATGTCTTATTTACAAAGTGAATATCAAAGTGGTAATTAGATCTACACCTAGAATCTAGACTAGTCATCTTGTAGAAGAAAATTAGATCTAGATCTATACATATCTATGGGATAGGACCAATAGCGAACGCTTTTGTGCCAGTTTTTAGTTTAGAATTTTATAATGAAAACATCTGCGGACTCCTCAGCTATTGGGCTATAAAACTAAATTTGACTCTTTTTTCCATATCAGCTATTAAATTTATAATTCAATTCAACTTGCGGTATGGGTCGGACATAATCAGCTAACGCAATTTTCGCGGGAGTCATAATGAGCGAAAGGCCGTAAAAAATAGCGAAATAGCATGTTAAAATATAGGAAATTATGCTTCAATTAGTTCTATCATCTAACTTCTTCCATGAAGCATTATAACTATTGTCCTCCTTGTGGCATAAAGCCTAAATTTGTTTTCACTTTCTCGTGCTCCACATCTCCTTTCTCTGCTTGGAACTGATGTCTATATAGCCTACGAAACTTGCGATCAATTTTTTTTCTTAAAAGAAATAAAGAAACTACAAAATTCTATCACGCCACCTTCCTATAGGCTACTCCACGTCGTACTACTCTCCATTTCATAAACTCTCGTTACTCAACTATTTTTTTTTTAAGAAATTATGTTCAGTGCACTTAAGAGCCATCAACTCGATCCCCCCCACACACACAAGCTGATTGACCCAAAGGCAGATCCCGAATGCGATGGATTGATGATGTATGGAGACAGATCTACAACAGCTTGGTTTTCGGGCATGGAGACGAAAGGCTCAGGAGAGATCTTGTAATTTTATAAATGTATATTATATGGTAACTCTTATATTTATTACTAAATATATAGTTCGCGTTTTTTCCTATCCTGAAATCGAATATTTTCTCCTGGAAAACTGTTGGAGATCTGAAAACCTAATCTCAGAATGGTGGGGTAACCCTGTGAAAATGAATTCTGCACTTCTTTTAAACATTTATACACATATTAATCTCATTAATTAGTAACAAGAGGTTAACCAGACAGTTAAAAAAAAAGGAGGAGGGCAAAACAGAGGTCCCCCCCCCCGTATCCCGTATAAGCGCTGTTAAGATCAACTGAAGCGTCATTTCACCCCCACTGGCATAGAGGAAAGTAGCTGCCAGCATATGACCTCTGAGAGACTGTTGGAGAGCTGCGAGTCAAACATTTTAGACAGAAAGAAAATGCAGGAAAATATGCTGGTCGCAACTGGGCGTAGTCATGTGAAACACGTAGTGATGCACTTATCCTTAATCTTCGAAATCGAAGACGTTGGGTTAAGGTTAAAAATAGGCCTATTATTTTAATATTTCAGTTTACAAACAATAACAATAGATAAGACAAAAAGAAAAACAGATTAAATCAGTAACTAAATTATTATTAATGGCTTTTTAAGCTTATAATAGGGGTTTCGCTGAATAGGTTTTCAGTTAAAAAGGTCATTTTGAGCGAACACCCCATAATATTTTTTTTTCAACGGAATGAATAGCCTTAGCTATTCTAGCTAACTATTTCCTCGTCAATTTAGAAGCATAATATGCAAATCGCCTTAAGTTCGGACCTATTCTCGTTTATCTGGAAATGTTTTGAGAATGAAATTTCCATACATGTCAACTTTGACCTTTAGCTACGCTTTATTTTATTGAGGGAAAACAAAAGTGAATATGTGGGAAATGTAAAAAAATGTCTTTGTAACACCATTTTATTAGTTCTGCAGTTACTTTTGAAATAAATAAGAATGGATAAAAAATACCGGGAGGTGTTCGCTTTGTATGCCATTTCGCTGATGGGCCTTTCCTATAGATCTAGATCAGATCTTGTACTACAACTTGTAGTAGTTATACTTATAGATCTAGTAGTGAAATCAGATCCACTGAAAACTGAAACTTTCACTGAAAGTGAAAGCGAACTGTTGATAATCTAGATAAATCTATAGATCTAGTCTAGAATTAGATCACATGTGTATTGCAAGCTTTGATAGGCTTTACTTTTCTAATTATTTCTAAGTTTTGATTGAGAGACATCAGTTATGGCAAGGACTAAAAAAAATGATAATTTGTTTAGTTGATCATCGAATTGCCACATTAATTTAATAGCCCGGAATAAGGGCAAGGCCTCTCTCAGCCTAGCTTGCCGGCTAAGTCTTGGTCTTATAAGTTCTAGATCTAGAATTAAAAATCTACAAGGTCTATTTATTTTTAAGTTTTTTGCCTACATATAGATATAGAAGTTGAATAATAAGTCCACACGTAGTGTACAGAAAACTTTATCAGCAGTCGTCAATCGAACGTAAACCAATATGAATATGGTTGTTTATATTGGTAAGGGCGAAACCAAATACCGGAAATATCCAAATGTCGGAGATAATAGGGTACTAGATCTATAAATAAATATTAGGAGATTATAAGACTTGTCTTCGAAAATCAAGATCTCTCTTAAACTGTCGCTTCTATTTAAGTGAAATTTCGTACACAGGTTCCTTTTACCTCCTAGATGCTTATTAAGAACGGGTTTCGATAGAATAAAAACGTTGGGACCACAATTTGCGAAAAACCACAGGCTTGCTATCAAAGCTTTGTATTTTATTATTGGTATTTCCCAAATCAACTTAATAAGGAAATTATAAGGCTTGTCTCTGAAAATCAAGATATCTCTTAAACTGTCGCTTCTATTCAAGTGAAATCTAGTACACAGGTTCCTTTTTACCTCCTAGATGCTTATTAAGAACGGGTTTCGATAGAATAAAAACGTTGGGACCACAATTTGCGAAAAACCACAGGCTTGCTATCAAAGCTTTGTATTTTATTATTGGTATTTCCCAAATCAACTTAAAATAAGGAAATTATAAGGCTTGTCTCCGAAAATCAAGATATCTCTTAAACTGTCGCTTCTATTCAAGTGAAATCTAGTACACAGGTTCCTTTTACCTCCTAGATGCTTACTAAGAACGGGTTTCGATAGAATCAAAACGTTGGGACCACAATTTGCGAAAAACCACAGGCTTGCTATCAAAGCTTTGTATTTTATTATTGGTATTTCCAAAACAACTTAATAAGGAAATTATAAGGCTTGTCTCTGAAAATCAAGATATCTCTTAAACTGACGCTTCTATTCAAGTGAGATTTAGTACACAGGTTCCTTTTACCTCCTAGATGCTTACTAAGAACGGGTTTCGATAGAATAAAAACGTTGGGACCACAATTTGCGAAAAACCACAGGCTTGCTATCAAAGCTTTGTATTTTATTATTGGTATTTCCCAAATCAACTATAAATAAATATTAGGAGATTATAAGACTTGTCTTTGAAAATCAAGATATCTCTTAAACTGTCGCTTCTATTCAAGTGAAATCTAGTACACAGGTTCCTTTTACCTCCTAGATGCTTACTAAGAACGGGTTTCGATAGAATCAAAACGTTGGGACCACAATTTGCGAAAAAACACAGGCTTGCTATCAAAGCTTTGTATTTTATTATTGGTATTTCCAAAACAACTTAATAAGGAAATTATAAGGCTTGTCTCCGAAAATCAAGATATCTCTTAAACTGTCGCTTCTATTCAAGTGAAATCTAGTACACAGGTTCCTTTTACCTCCTAGATGCTTACTAAGAACGGGTTTCGATAGAATCAAAACGTTGGGACCACAATTTGCGAAAAAACACAGGCTTGCTATCAAAGCTTTGTATTTTATTATTGGTATTTCCAAAACAACTTAATAAGGAAATTATAAGGCTTGTCTCCGAAAATCAAGATATCTCTTAAACTGTCGCTTCTATTCAAGTGAAATCTAGTACACAGGTTCCTTTTACCTCCTAGATGCTTACTAAGAACGGGTTTCGATAGAATCAAAACGTTGGGACCACAATTTGCGAAAAACCACAGGCTTGCTATCAAAGCTTTGTATTTTATTATTGGTATTTCCAAAACAACTTAATAAGGAAATTATAAGGCTTGTCTCTGAAAATCAAGATATCTCTTAAACTGACGCTTCTATTCAAGTGAGATTTAGTACACAGGTTCCTTTTACCTCCTAGATGCTTACTAAGAACGGGTTTCGATAGAATAAAAACGTTGGGACCACAATTTGCGAAAAACCACAGGCTTGCTATCAAAGCTTTGTATTTTATTATTGGTATTTCCCAAATCAACTATAAATAAATATTAGGAGATTATAAGACTTGTCTTTGAAAATCAAGATATCTCTTAAACTGTCGCTTCTATTCAAGTGAAATCTAGTACACAGGTTCCTTTTACCTCCTAGATGCTTACTAAGAACGGGTTTCGATAGAATCAAAACGTTGGGACCACAATTTGCGAAAAAACACAGGCTTGCTATCAAAGCTTTGTATTTTATTATTGGTATTTCCAAAACAACTTAATAAGGAAATTATAAGGCTTGTCTCCGAAAATCAAGATATCTCTTAAACTGTCGCTTCTATTCAAGTGAAATCTAGTACACAGGTTCCTTTTACCTCCTAGATGCTTACTAAGAACGGGTTTCGATAGAATCAAAACGTTGGGACCACAATTTGCGAAAAAACACAGGCTTGCTATCAAAGCTTTCTATTTTATTATTGGTATTTCCAAAACAACTTAATAAGGAAATTATAAGGCTTGTCTCCGAAAATCAAGATATCTCTTAAACTGTCGCTTCTATTCAAGTGAAATTTAGTACACAGGTTTCTTTTACCTCCTAGATGCTTACTAAGAACGGGTTTTGATAGAATAAAAACGTTGGGACCACAATTTGCGAAAAACCACAGGCTTGTTATCAAAGCTTTGTATTTTATTATTGGTATTTCCCAAATCAACTTAATAAGGAAATTATAAGGCTTGTCTCTGAAAATCAAGATATCTCTTAAACTGACGCTTCTATTCAAGTGAGATTTAGTACACAGGTTCCTTTTACCTCCTAGATGCTTACTAAGAACGGGTTTCGATAGAATCAAAACGTTGGGACCACAATTTGCGAAAAACCACAGGCTTGCTATCAAAGCTTTGTATTTTATTATTGGTATTTCCCAAATCAACTATAAATAAATATTAGGAGATTATAAGACTTGTCTTTGAAAATCAAGATATCTCTTAAACTGTCGCTTCTATTCAAGTGAAATCTAGTACACAGGTTCCTTTTACCTTCTAGATGCTTACTAAGAACGGGTTTCGATAGAATCAAAACGTTGGGACCACAATTTGCGAAAAAACACAGGCTTGCTATCAAAGCTTTGTATTTTATTATTGGTATTTCCAAAACAACTTAATAAGGAAATTATAAGGCTTGTCTCCGAAAATAAAGATATCTCTTAAACTGTCGCTTCTATTCAAGTGAAATTTAGTACACAGGTTTCTTTTACCTCCTAGATGCTTACTAAGAACGGGTTTCGATAGAATAAAAACGTTGGGACCACAATTTGCGAAAAACCACAGGCTTGTTATCAAAGCTTTGTATTTTATTATTGGTATTTCCCAAATCAACTTAATAAGGAAATTATAAGGCTTGTCTCTGAAAATCAAGATATCTCTTAAACTGTCGCTTCTATTCAAGTGAGATTTAGTACACAGGTTCGTTTTACCTCCTAGATGCTTACTAAGAACGGGTTTCGATAGAATAAAAACGTTGGGACCACAATTTGCGAAAAACCACAGGCTTGCTATCAAAGCTTTGTATTTTATTATTGGTATTTCCCAAATCAACTATAAATAAATATTAGGAGATTATAAGACTTGTCTTTGAAAATCAAGATATCTCTTAAACTGTCGCTTCTATTCAAGTGAAATCTAGTACACAGGTTCCTATTACCTCCTAGATGCTTACTAAGAACGGGTTTCGATAGAATCAAAACGTTGGGACCACAATTTGCGAAAAACCACAGGCTTGCTATCAAAGCTTTGTATTTTATTATTGGTATTTCCAAAACAACTTAATAAGGAAATTATAAGGCTTGTCTCTGAAAATCAAGATATCTCTTAAACTGTCGCTTCTATTCAAGTGAGATTTAGTACACAGGTTCGTTTTACCTCCTAGATGCTTACTAAGAACGGGTTTCGATAGAATCAAAACGTTGGGACCACAATTTGCGAAAAACCACAGGCTTGCTATCAAAGCTTTGTATTTTATTATTGGTATTTCCCAAATCAACTATAAATAAATATTAGGAGATTATAAGACTTGTCTTTGAAAATCAAGATATCTCTTAAACTGTCGCTTCTATTCAAGTGAAATCTAGTACACAGGTTCCTTTTACCTCCTAGATGCTTACTAAGAACGGGTTTCGATAGAATCAAAACGTTGGGACCACAATTTGCGAAAAACCACAGGCTTGCTATCAAAGCTTTGTATTTTATTATTGGTATTTCCAAAACAACTTAATAAGGAAATTATAAGGCTTGTCTCTGAAAATCAAGATATCTCTTAAACTGTCGCTTCTATTCAAGTGAGATTTAGTACACAGGTTCCTTTTACCTCCTAGATGCTTACTAAGAACGGGTTTCGATAGAATCAAAACGTTGGGACCACAATTTGCGAAAAACCACAGGCTTGCTATCAAAGCTTTGTATTTTATTATTGGTATTTCCCAAATCAACTATAAATAAATATTAGGAGATTATAAGACTTGTCTTCGAAAATCAAGATCTCTCTTAAACTGTCGCTTCTATTTACGTGAAATTTCGTTCACAGGTTTCTTTTAACTCCTAGATGCTTACTAAGAACGGGTTTCGAAAGAATCAAAACGTTAGGACCACCATTTGCGAAAAACCGTAGGCTTGCTATGAAAGCTATGTATTTTATTTTTGATATTTCCCAATCAACTTAATAAGGAAATTATAAAGCTTGTCTTCGAAAACCAAGAAATCTCTTACATTGTCGCACCTATTAAAAAGAAATTTCTTGCACAGGTTCTTTTTACCTCCTAGATGCTTAGTAAGAACAGTTGTTGACAGATTCGAAATCTTGGAACAACCTATAGTGATAATCTACAGGCTTGCTTTAAAGCTTTTGTATTTTATTTTTGGTATTTCCCGAATGATCTTAATTAAGGACTTAATAAGGCTTGTCTTCGAATCAAGAAATTTCTTAAATTAATTGTTGTTTGTAATCCATTTGTTTTTTTTTTTTTGTGATTGCTTTTTCGGAATCGACATTTTTGTAATGACTGTTTTGAATCGGACCTATGTTGGTTTTTTTTTTTTTGTGGTTATTTAGAATCAACTTCTACTCTTTTGGGGATGGCTGATTGAATAGACTTGTGCATTTTTCATATATGAACATTATTCGTAGTTTCTGTTTTGAATCGACCTGTTTGTTATTTGTAGTGGCTATTTGAAATCGGCTTGTGCTTTTTTTGGGGGGATGGATCTTTAAAATCGGACTTCTGCGTATTTAAGGGGGATGCACAGTGAGAAAACATCGATCTAGGTCAAAAATATCGATATTTTAAAATTAATTGATTTTAATAGTTTAAAATGTCTAGAAAACGAATTCCCTATCAGAATACTAAAAAAACTGCGCTTTATACATCAATTTTGTATTTTAAAAGTAGATGTATAAGCAAAATGTTGATGTTTTGGTTAAAAATCAACATTTTGTAAGCTAAAGTTGATAAGCTAATGTACGCTCTTATCCCTAACAGATGGTATCGATACAAAGGTCTACTTTTCTAGTTCCGATTATGTGCATGGTTTCTCATTCTATAAATATAAACTTTCAAAATACGTCACTACCTCTTTTTTTTCCCTATATCCTCATATACACACTCACTAAGCCATATTTACGCATGCGCACTATCAAAGCTACATTGGTAACTATGACAACAAAATTTACACGCATGCGCACATGACGTGAACCGGTCCTTCTGTAAACATTTGAAAGCCTCGATTCATTATTCAAACTCAGAAATGCCAACAAAAGGTTATATGTTTGGAAAGAAAAAACGTTACTGTAAGCCCAGAGGAAGACATGCTTTAAAGACAAATGCATAATTACAAAGGTAAGTCTAAATCTAGAGTTTTTTATTTACTAGACCAGCGTGTGCTTACACATAAAATAATGAGATAATCACTTTGCTTCATTAATCTTTGAATTCGACAAACGCAACGTGTTTATCATATCAATGAATCACATCTAGATCTAGATCTATATATAGATCTAGACATTAAATAAATATCATGAAAGTGATTGCAAACATAGAGATCTATCCTTTTTTAGATCTAGTATAGATTAGGGACATAGATCACATTAGAACTAGAATGACTAGATATTCTAGATTGACTAGATCTAGACATCTAGATCTAGATTCTAAATCTAGATTATCATGTAGTTGTAGGACTTCAACTTGGTCTTTTTTTTTTTAAGATCTAATACATATATCAAGGTTCGTACGCGGTCTGGAAAAAGTCTGGAATTTTAAAATTCAGATTTCAGTCTTAAAAAAGTCTGGAAAATTGCTACTTTTCGATGCAATTTTGTTAAATGTCTGGAATTTGAAAAAAAAATAATCCGATGTCATTCAGCCCTCAGGCGCCGTAACCGGTAAAACGCTAGGCTGCTAGATCTAGTTGGGCATAGAGGCTTCCATTAATAGGCCTACTAGATCTATCTTTTGTGAAAGCATGCGCAATCCACGGCATGTCGGTGAAATGCCAGCCAATTTCTAGACGGTGTACTGTAGACTTAAATCAGATTTAGTAATAGATCTAGTCCTAGACTAGTAACTAGTTTATTATGACTGCTGTTATCTTATCTTATATAATACAGACGTTACTTCAAAAAAGATGATGATTAGAAGATGTTATTCTATATTATCTAGATGGTCGATCAAATTTCAGTTAGGCTACCAAAGGTCGGGAAGTTTTTGGCCTAGATTTATTTATGCATGGGCGAAACTCCCCCCCTCCCTTTTTTTAAATAAAGAAAACAAATATATCTCGTCAATGACGTCAATATAGAATATATATAGAGAGTCTAGATCTAGATCTTGAGTCTAAACCAAAAATATTTGGCAACAAGAATGACTTACTAGATCTAGGTCTACTACTAGATTTAAAAGTCTCGATCTATTCGCGACTTAGATAGTTTACTAGATCTAGGTCTACTACTAGATTTAGTCTCGATCTATGACTATGCGCGACTTTTATTACTAGATCTATATCTGTTCTAGGTCTACTAGATCTACTAAATTCTAAATTCTACTAGACTAGATTACTAGATTTAGTCTTGATCTATGCGCCACTTCTTAATAGATCAAGGTTTTCTACTAGCCTAATGTTAGCCTCGATCTATGTGTGATTACCCCCCCCCCCCCCCCCACATTAAATAAAGAAAACAAATTATATTATAATATATCTAGTCAACATAGAATATGCCTATAAGATCGATAAAACTTCCCATCGAAGGCCCCTAGTTTTTTAGGTTAATTATTTGGCAGCTGTCTATGCGCACTTGAGTCTAAACTAAAAGACTAGGCCTTTAGAATGACTTCCATTACTAGGTCTAGAATTAGATTTAGTCTTCATCTATGCGCAAATTAGATTACTAGATCTAGGTCTACTACTAGATTTAATACCTAATTTAGTCTCGATCTATGCGCGATTCCCCCCCCCCCCCCCCATTTAAATAAAGAAAACAAGTTATATTATATCTAGTCAACATAGAATATAGATCTAGATCTTAGTCTAAACTAAAAGATAAAAGACTAGAGCACAAGAATGACTTAGATTACTAGGTCTGCAACTAGATTTAGTCTCGATCTATGCACGATTACCCCCCCCCCCCCCCTTTTTTTTTCCCCAAATCTATTCAATGTAGAATATAGATCTTGAGTCTAAACTCAAAAACTAAAAAGACTTAGAATACTAGATCTACTACTAGATTTAGTCTTGATCTAAGTCTAGATTTAGATCTAGCATACTTAGCATATAGATCTATAATTATAATCTAGTATGGTTATGATATAGATTTAGATCAATATTATCAATTTTTACCCCGTTAAAATAAACAAGTCAGTATTCACATAGGCATAGGCCTATTGTGAATTAGACATAAGTAAGCCACTACTACAAATTAAATTTCAAGTTCAATACAGTTAATCTATCTCTAGATCTTTATTTAAATTTATCTCCTCCAATAGAATTATAGGCCTACTAGAGGTAGGCCCTCTAACCTAGGCTAGTCTAAATAAGTCTTTACTTTTTAACTAGTGTCTAATGTTTACGCCACTAAATATCTATATAAAAATTATAAAACTATTGGACTAGTTATGAGATTAAGAATAAGATTTTACAACTAAGTTAGGCCTATTGAACTATATAGGGCCTATTAAATTTCCCAAGTCTAAGTGCTACAAGATTAGTGACTTTTTTTTTTTTTTTTTTTTTTTTCCCTTGTACCGTATGTTCCTTAAAAATTGAAAATTATTATTACACCCACAGGCACCACGACATGGCCTAAATTGTGCCGATGTGCCTCAAATCAAAAATCAAATCATTATTACACCCTAGTCCAAACCTCCCACAGTACGACAGGGGTTAGTTATTGGCAGGGTTTGAACCCAAGATCACGAATACAGCAGTCCAGAGCACATATGGCATGCTCAGGTAGCCATCCTTTTTACTGTTAGTAAGTCTGGAAAACATAAGATAAATGTCTGGAATTCATTTTCACAAAAGTTGTATGAACCATGATATATAGATCTACATGTAACATGTCACTTTACATTTTTTACTTTTGATGAATACAATATATGATTCCTAAAATGCATTATAAAATTTAAAATAATCTTCATGTTGTACATAAATAGATCCTCTAATTTTTTTTTATTTGTTTGCAGCTCTGTTTTGGATACAGCTGGATCTGAAGCAGCAACAACGCAGCCTGCAAGTGCAGCTGAACGAAAAATAATTCTAACTGCAATTACTAACGCTGATAACACCAATAAGAGGCTGCCTGAAGATTTCATATACGTCATGATGAATTCAATGGAATTGACCACAATGGTCTCCTTGTTGTGCTGTCCACATTGCTTCGACAAAAAATTAACCATGTGCATCACACAATCAAAAGGCATGGCTCATTTGATTAAAATCAAATGCCTAAATTGTGAAATATATTTGTGGCCTGACTTGACCTCAAAAAAAAGTAATAATGTTCATCTGGATATTAATGTCCGCGCTGTCGCTGCATTAAAAGAATCTGGAATCTCGCATTCTAAATTTGATAGGTTTTGTGGACTTATGAGTATGCCCTGCATGCACAGAAATACTTATAACAATCTAACTAACACTGCTATAACACTGCTATAATTGAAGCTGGTGAAGAATGTATGATTAGGGCATCTGCTGTTGTGCATGGAAGAAACATTTCACAACCTCTGACTACAGATGATAGAATAAGTTCAAAAGGCTGTCCTGTTATTACAGTTTCTTTCGATGGGACTTGGCATAAAAGGGGCCACTCATCTCATTCAGGAATTGGCACAGTTATTGATTTTGATACTGGACTCGTCATCGACACCGAAGTCCTATCAAATTATTGCTGTGTTTTGTGATTCAAACTCTGCAGAACTAAATTTTGATGCCTCTAAGCATATGTGTCAAAAAAACTTCAGTGGCTCAGCAAATGCAATGGAGGCCGCAGCAGCATCCAAAATTTGTTCTCACTCTGTGGCATCAGAAAACTTGTTTATGGCATGATGCTGTGTGATGGCGATAGTAAATCACATTCATCTGCCATTACCAACTCAGGATATGATGTAGAAATCTTAAAAGAGGACTGTATTAACCACATCTCAAAAAGAATGTTTAATGCTTTGAACAATTTAAAAATGTCTAACAAAAAAGAACTAAATTATAGGCTTACAAAGCCAAAAATTGAAAAAATTACAAATAACTATTCCAAAGTTCTGCGCCAAAATGCTCCTGACATTCAAAAAAATGAAGCTGGCTGTTATGGGCTCATTTTTTCATATGATGAGCTCAGACCTAGATCATAACCACAGGTTGTGTCCTGATGGCACTACATCTTGGTGTCACACTTTAAGAGATCAGAGGCACTAAAACAGCCATACAAAAAACAATCAGACCATCACATCAGAAATAGGAAAACTGTTATTTCCTATAACAGACACAGATCTGTTAAAAACATGTTCAAGAATGGGAACACAAAACGCCAATGAATCTTTTCATTCCCTCATTTGGCAAAGATGCCCCAAAACAGAATTCGCAACATTAAAAACTAAGGACGGCGACATACCTTGCTGTTTTAGCCTGTTGGCATCAGTTTTTGACATATTAGGCGTTCCCTGGACACTAAAGAACATTTCTTCTAGTGAGAAAAAGCAAAATGTCAAACTACAGCTTGTTGTTAGAAAAAGATCAATCACATTAGTGTCCAGGAGAAAAAAAAAAAGAAAAAACGAAGAATTGAGCATGAGCACCGGGCAGAGGTTCTAGAAGGTCCAACCTATCAATCAGGCCATTTTAATGAATAGTTTTTTTATTATCTATTATGTTATATTATGTAAATATTCCCCTTTTTTTTTCATTTTTATGGTTGCAATAAATATTTTATATCATTTTAAAAACTTTAAATGCGTTTTTCTCAAAATGTATTTTTAGGTGCATGTTGTCCACAAGAATCTCAAAATCTTTAGTTCTGTATAATTTAGACTAATAATTTTTCACATGTAGTTTATTGATAGTATATCATAGGTAATAGGCTGCAAAAATTTTCAAAATGTTTAATTTTCATAAAAAAAAAGAAAAATAATGATGTGTCCGCAGGTGAAAAATGTGGTCGAAAAAAAAAAAATAATTTTAAAAATTCATTTTGAGGTTATGATGCGACAAAATGTATTTAACCCATATACATTTTTTTTTAGTATACACTTCTTTCACTACATCTTTAATTAGGTGATTTAATGGCTGAAGGTTACAACACATGACTTCTGAACCTGGTAAAGACAAGGGCTTTGAGATTCAGAATATTTATGATACCTCTAAGTCCACCAAACTCTATTGGGTACTAAAAATTAGAGTGTGGTATCAGCCAGGATAACCAACTACTTAGTAGGCTAAAGTTTATATTATTGATTAACATGCATGGCTAGATTCAGTGGCGTCACTAGGGTCGGTGTAACCCCCCCCCTCCAAGGAAAACGAAATCTCTCCCTCTTTATTTGTAGGTTAAATCATTTATAAATTGTTTACATTTTAATTGATGGAAGCTGTGTAGGTAGATTTTACTTTGTTGACAAGTCTAATAGAGCCTACAAAAAACGTGCGCTAATGTTAAATTAGATCTATTGATTCTTGCTCTTGTTTGCAAAGATATGTTTTAGTGTACAGCTGTAATCATAGTGACTAGTGACGTCAGCAATGTCTTTTTTTTTTTTGACTTCATGGACAATTTTCATTCATAAATCATTCTAGCTGAAATAAATTTTTCAATAATAAAACATTTTCAAACCGACTGAACATTTCATGTACGCTATGATAAACTCAAAATAGTTGACTACAATGATCTTCATAATTGTTGTCCTCATCGTTTCAACAAGAACCTGTTAGCCTCACACATTGTAAAGTTCTAAATTATAGGCTTACGAATCCAGAAAATAATATAAAAAAAACTATTATTTTAAAGCTCTGTGCCAAAATGCTCCTGGGACTAAAATCCAAAAGATGAAGCTGGCTGTTATGGGCTCATTTTTCACACGATGAGCTCTGACCTGGATCACAATCACAGTTTATGTGATGCACTACCTCTCTGTCATAACAAAAATCACCACCAGACCATCACATTGGAGATAGGAAAAAACGTATTTCCTATTATTAAAAAAACTAAAAGACATTGAACTGTTAACAAAATACTAAAATGAGAACTCAAAATGTCAATTAATCATTTCATTCTCTCATTTAGCAGAGGTTGCCTTAATTGAAAATTTGTTTAGTTGGCGACATACCTAGCGATTTCGGAGTTCAAGAACTTACCTGTTGGTATCAATTTTTTTTTCATATTACAAATTCCCTGGACACTAAAAAAACAACATTTGTTTCAGTGGAACAAAAATGTTAAAAAACTTGGAAAACAAATTGAACAATAAAACTGTAAGCTAAATTATTGATTTGTTACACCCGAATTTAGGCAGTGTTATCACGGATTGGAAAGCAGGAGCCATCTTTCAAAAAGCACGGCCAATTTGAACAAACAAATCAATTAGCTTGGAGATGAAATCCACCTACTCAAAACAATCATTGTCCCAACGCCACCTTGAAAAAAGACTGAGCAGTGACGGCTGAGAAGGATCATTTGAATAACATACCGAGATAATGCTACCAATAGAGAAATATTTTCCAGCGACTGAAAGAGGCGACTGAACGTCGATTGACATTTGTGAGATATATCATTAGTGTCAATGTGTAATGCTGAGTTCTTGCTTCCTGAAGTACTCTAGACACGTGACAAGACGAATATTATAAACTAACTGAAGCTCGTTTCAGCAAACATGAAGTTTATTTTATTACAATAATAATGCACTGCACTCCTTGTTAGTGCTACAAGTCAAGAAATAATAAACAATCCTATCCGCATAGCAGCGGTATCAAATGTATCAATCACGTCCGCATCTCAGCGGGTAACAATAAGAACAATTACTAATAGTGACACTGGAGCTTCAACTATAGATATCCATTGAAATACGAATAATACCTTAATATTCAATAAGCACATAATGAAATCAACTCTCAAATATTATTAATCAACAATCATTAGTCCATCGACTTTCATCCTATATGCATATATATACACCAGTCCAGGAAGCAACGTCCAACCTTCCTGGACCGGGAGCAAAACCTTACTGACTTGACTTGACTTGACTGAACTCCATAAAAGTCAACTTTATTCATTCTACTTCCTGTTTTCTACATCAGGAATTCCACGTGTCTTTTAAACTCTTAACATGACGTGAACTTTAGATAATGCAATGTCAACTAAGACTGTGACAATTAGACAAGACGAAACATGTTTACTTAAGTCATCCTTAACACGAAAGCCGAAAAGAGGAGCGCAAAAACATGCCGTCAACGTTTAATCATGGTGTCACACCGATTCAAAAGGAAAGTATAACGGACTTAGGTTAGTTCTTTGAGGGGCTATTTAAATGCCCCAATTGTATATTGTCAAGAGAGGGGGTGTAAAAAGTGAAATTGTGTGTGTGTGTGTTTGTTTATTTTATTAGTTGAGTTGTAGATTGTTTTTAGCACGGGGTTTTTCAAGGGGGGGGGGGGGAGGGGACAATAAGGTTTCCTGTGGTCCGTCTAGTCAGAAAGCTGACCTTGTCTGAGTAGGGTGTTGGTGATTGTTTTTCGGTTATTATGCCTAGAGTAAGGAGATATTATATTATTATTCTTGCTATGTGTGCGTACTGAATATTTGGGGTAATGCTATGATGTGTCATGATACCCTTATGTAATATATTATATTATATATTATATTGTTTGCAGTAAATAAATACTAATTTTCTACTCCGTTGAGTGTACTTTATAATAATTGTACGCTTGTAGAGAACTACAGTTTGGGCATAAATTAGCTCTTAAAGAACTAACCTAAGTCCGTTACAGAAAGTAGCTGTGGAGAAAGCTTGCAGCCCTATGTGTCGAATAGCGCGCGAGCGCTTATGTCAATGTGTTTCTCAACATTTTGCATTAATAAAATGTTACTTTCGCCACTCAACTGATCAGATAATTTGTTAAGGGGGAGCGCCTTAATCTCACTCAGAGTTGTCTGGGGGGGGGGGGGATCCCCGGGTGCCAAACGTTTTTCTACATTTCTGAGCTTCATAATCTCTTTCCCGTGGCGTGTACAACGTAATATTTTTCTCATAATAGGAAAATTACTAGTCAAATCAAACTGAATTCAGAAAGTTTAGTACATGCTGATTCTAAAATGTGAGAAACATTCGAGGTAGAAATTTGTATTTTTAAATATTTTTTTTTTGGGAAAGTGCATTTTCTCGACTTGGGTGTCGCCCCCTGATGGGTGCCACCCGGTGCGGCTTTGCACCCCACGCCTCTCCCCATAGTGACGCCACTGACTAGATTTAAACATGAAATGCGTAGGACGTATTTATCTTCTCTTTTGAACTTATGTCTGTAATCTATATATATTTAAGCTTTAAATGCATGTGAAAATATTAGAGTTAGTAAGGAAGATAATGTGAAGTAGATTGTAAACTAAAAGAAAATGTTTTTGTAAAATAAAATATTGTATTGTCTTCATCACCTCATATCTGAACACAATATCATAATAAAGAATAAACAAGATGTGCTTTAATAGGTTTGTTAATTGACCTCAAAACAAATTTAAATAATAAACAGGTGTAGATTCGACTGATGAGATATCGGTGGACTAATTTAATTGGCTGTCAAGTAAAAAGTTGATTAATTACAGTTATGATTGGCTTATTCTACGACTTTAAATTATTAGGCTACCAACGCAGTTTGCACAGCACTCAGAGAAAATTATTATAGTTCGCCAACAGCTATAGAGCACAACGACCGACCGCTTAAAAATCCCGAAATTAAAAAATCCCAGTCTTCACCAAGACTCGAACCCAGGACCCCAGGTTTTGAAGTCAAGCACTTAACTACTCAACCATAGCCCCACCGGATATGTTACTTACGTGTAATTATTTCATTGATTGCTTACTAGTCCATCTGACAGACACATCATACACACCCAGTTTTACATAAAGTAACTAATCTTTTACAGACCAGTGTAACAAACCGTGTTAGTTATTATAATGGTAGGGCTAAATTTATAGTTGCACGAGGTCCAGGCGAATGTGTGTAAGGACAGATGAGAGAGCGAGTTGGTGACTGGGGCACAAATGAGAGTGCATATACTTTCAGAGGTTAGTTTAGACTATAGTTTGGGTTTGAGTAAGTCGAGAGCTTATTAGTAGGAAAGTCTTATCGTAGATAGTCTTTGTTGGTGAGCGTTGTATTTTCTTTTGCGTTTATCTGCGTACGGGACGTACTACTTAATACGTGGAATAGTTAATAAAGTGTTTCATTAACTATAAAGTTCTGAGATGTGTCTATTTAAAGAGTAGCCTATGTTCATAGGGCCGGATTTAGGACAGGACATGGTGGAGCTACTGCCCCAGTGAATCCACAAGAAAGGGGCCTCCACAAGATTTTAAGTCTCAAAATTTTGACGTTTCAGTCACTTTTATGTTTGTTGTTTTTTGTTTCGAACATTTTTTCCGACAAAAGTTTAAATTTTACGATTGACAAGAAAGACGTGTATGCTTGTATCATGCTTACAACTTAGAAATGCAGTTTCGAATCTCTACGGCTGTGCGTCAAACCAGGACCTTACCCTCCACAAACTCAAAGATAAATTAAATGTACCTTCTTTGTTTAACTAAAAAAATACAATAAAAATGTTGTTTAAGAGTCTATAAAGTATAAAGTAGAATAAATTTACAAGTAGGCCTACTTTGTTTCTTTCTTCCAAAACATGGCATATAGTTTTATTATTAATAAGTGGATTTTTTAATTTATGATTTTGAAAAAGTGTACGGGGCTCTACAAAATTTCTACCCCGGGGGCCTCCACATAGTTAAATTTAGCCCTGTATGTTCATGTTACACTTTTACAAGTTAAGATGTTTCTGTCGTCAAGAAGCTAACTAAGGCTTAGAGTCGCTTTCCAGTTACTCAACCCCCTAGACAATGACGTTTACAGCCAGGGCAACTCTTGAGATAGGCCAGCGGTTCTCAACCTTTTTAGTGCTGCAACCCCCTAATAAGATTCTTTACTAAGCATCGAACCCCAACCGTAATTTTTTATTCGTTCACGGACCAAGTTCAATCGCAATTGGCTAATGTTATAAAATCCTAATCGTAATGTCTATATTTGATATTAAACTATTACTCAGCCCTGAGTTGTCAAGTTCTTTGAATTGGTTGTGTCGTGTGGTACAGTTTGCAGAGAATCTGGGTAGTGAGAAACGTTACAATATATATATCTTTGCCAGTGCTACAAAGACAAGCAGCTTAATGACTTATAAGTAGATTAGCAAAGTATAAAAGATATAATGAGAAACAAGGTAGTCTTAGACCAAGCTTAATTTAATGATCTAGATATAGTCTTTTTTTTTCTCAAGACTTTGCAGCTACCTTCGTGTACAAATAAAATGACATTGTGCAAAATTTTGAACGCCAGAGTCTTTAGAAAATGTGAATATGTTTATCTTCATGCATAGTGAAAACGAGATTGAATGAATTCTTGTGAATACAATGACATTGTGCTTATTTTTGTGTGAAATTAACAAATCTTTGGTAACGAAGTAACATTTTGTTTACACTACAGATGATTATATTGTGATTCGCCTCTTGTAACCATATTTTCTTCATAGAGAATGTATGTTAAACTCTTATAAAATAATTGATTTAATAGAGAAAACTTTTTCAAAGTATTATTATAAAAATTAAAGTGAGTTTACTACTTAACAGTACTTTGTAGTTGGGCTTCTAAGATTGTAATTGAATAACTTTTAAGGCCCTTTTTTCATTGCTCTTTTTATGGTCACTAATAGAAGTTGCTGTAAACTGGTATGCTCCTCCTGACATCCTCCAAAACTTAGTCAGTCATCATTGACACTTAAACATAACAATTCTCAATCTTATCATTGACACTAAGTCATTACCATTCTCAATCTAATCATTGACACAAAGACATTACCATTCTCAATCTAATCATTGACACAAAGACATTACCATTCTCAATCTAATCATTGACACTAAGACATTACCATTCTCAATCTAATCATTGACACTAAGACATTACCATTCTCAATCTAATCATTGACACTAAGGCATTACCATTTTCAATGTAATCATTGACACTAAAAAATTACCATTCTTAATCTAAAAATTGACATAACATTCTCGATGTAATCATTGACACTATGACATTACCATTCTCAATCTAATCATTGACACTAAGACCTTCCATTCTTAATCTAATCATTGACACTAAGTCATTACCATTCTCAATCTAATCAATGAGGTTAAGATGTTTCCATTCTCAATCTAATCATTGACACTAAGACATTACCATTCTCAATGTAATCATCGACACTAAGACATTACCATTCTCAATCTAATCATTGACACTAAGACCTTCCATTCTTAATCTAATCATTGACACTAAGTCATTACCATTCTCCATCTAATCATTGACACTAAGACATTACCATTCTCAATCTAATCATTGACACTAAGTCATTACCATTCTCAATCTAATCATTGACATAACATTCTCAATGTAATCATTGACACTATGACCTTCCATTCTTAATCTAATCATTGACACTAAGTCATTACCATTCTCAATCTAATCAATGAGGTTAAGATGTTTCCATTCTCAATCTAATCATTGACACTAAGACATTACCATTCTCAATCTAATCATTGACATAACATTCTCAATGTAATCATTGACACTATGACATTACCATTCTCAATGTAATCATCGACACTAAGACATTACCATTCTCAATGTAATCATTGACACTAAGACATTACCATTCTCAATCTAATCATTGACACTAAGACCTTCCATTCTTAATCTAATCATTGACACTAAGTCATTACCATTCTCCATCTAATCATTGACACTAAGACATTACCATTCTCAATCTAATCATTGACACTAAGTCATTACCATTCTCAATCTAATCATTGACACTAAGTCATTACCATTCTCAATCTAATCAATGAGGTTAAGATGTTTCCATTCTCAATGTAATCATTGACACTTAAGACCTTCCATTCTTAATCTAATCATTGACACTAAGTCATTACCATTCTCCATCTAATCATTGACACTAAGACATTACCATTCTCAATCTAATCATTGACACTAAGACATTACCATTCTCAATGTAATCATTAACATAACATTCTCAATGTAATCAATGACACTAAGACATTACCATTCTCAATGTAATCATTGACACTAAGACATTACCATTCTCAATGTAATCATCGACACTAAGACATTACCATTCGCAATCTAATCATTGACACTAAGTCATTACCATTCCCAATCTAATCATTGACACTAAGACATTACCATTGACACTAAGGCATTACCATTCCCAATCTAATCATTGACACTAAGACATTACCATTGACACTAAGACATTACCATTCTCAATGTAATCATTGACACTAAGACATTACCATTCTCAATGTAATCATTGACACTAAGTCATAACCATTCTCAGTGTAATCATTGACACTAAAAAATTAGCATTCTTAATCTAAAAATTGACATAACATTCTCAATGTAATCATTGACACTATGACATTACCATTCTCAAAGTAATCATTGACACTAAGACCTTCCATTCTTAATCTAATCATTGACACTAAGTCATTACCATTCTCAATCTAATCATTGACACTAAGACATTACCATTCTCAATCTAATCATTGACACTAAGACATTACCATTGACACTAAGTCATTACCATTCTCAATCTAATCATTGACACTAAGACATTACCATTCTCAATCTAATCATTAACATAACATTCTCAATGTAATCAATGACACTAAGACATTACCATTCTCAATGTAATCATTGACACTAAGACATTACCATTCTCAATATAATCATCGACACTAAGACATTACCATTTGCAATCTAATCATTGACACTAAGTCATTACCATTCCCAATCTAATCATTGACACTAAGACATTACCATTGACACTAAGGCATTACCATTCCCAATCTAATCATTGACACTAAGACATTACCATTGACACTAAGACATTACCATTCTCAATGTAATCATTGACACTAAGACATTACCATTCTCAATGTAATCATTGACACTAAGTCATTACCATTCTCAGTGTAATCATTGACACTAAAAAATTAGCATTCTTAATCTAAAAATTGACATAACATTCTCAATGTAATCATTGACACTATGACATTACCATTCTCAAAGTAATCATTGACACTAAGACCTTCCATTCTTAATCTAATCATTGACACTAAGTCATTACCATTCTCAATCTAATCAATGAGGTTAAGATGTTTCCATTCTCAATCTAATCATTGACACTAAGACATTATCATTCTCAATCTAATCATTGACACTAAGACATTACCATTCTCAATCTAATCATTGACATAACATTCTCAATGTAATCATTGACACTAAGACATTACCATTCTCAATGTAATCATCGACACTAAGACATTACCATTCTCAATGTAATCATTGACACTAAGACATTACCATTCTCAATCTAATCATTGACATAACATTCTCAATGTAATCATTGACACTAAGACATTACCATTCTCAATTTAATCATCGACACTAAGACATTACCATTCTCAATGTAATCATTGACACTAAGACATTACCATTCTCAATCTAATTATTGACATAACATTCTCAATGTAATCATTGACACTAAGACATTACCATTCTCAATTTAATCATCGACACTAAGACATTACCATTCTCAATGTAATCATTGACACTAAGACATTACCATTCTCAATGTAATCATTGACACTAAGACATTACCATTCTCAATCTAATCATTAACATAACATTCTCAATGTAATCAATGACACTAAGACATTACCATTCTCAATGTAATCATTGACACTAAGACATTACCATTCGCAATCTAATCATTGACACTAAGTCATTACCATTCCCAATCTAATCATTGACACTAAGACATTACCATTGACACTAAGGCATTACCATTCCCAATCTAATCATTGACACTAAGACATTACCATTGACACTAAGACATTATTACCATTCTCAATGTAATCATTGACACTAAGTCATTACCATTCTCAGTGTAATCATTGACACTAAAAAATTAGCATTCTTAATCTAAAAATTGACATAACATTCTCAATGTAATCATTGACACTATGACATTACCATTCTCAAAGTAATCATTGACACTAAGACCTTCCATTCTTAATCTAATCATTGACACTAAGTCATTACCATTCTCAATCTAATCAATGAGGTTAAGATGTTTCCATTCTCAATCTAATCATTGACACTAAGACATTACCATTCTCAATCTAATCATTGACACTAAGACATTACCATACTCAATCTAATCATTGACATAACATTCTCAACGTAATCAATGACACTAAGACATTACCATTCTCAATGTAATCATTGACACTAAGACATTACCATTCTCAATGTAATCATCGACACTAAGACATTACCATTCTCAATCTAATCATTGACACTAAGACATTACCATTCTCAATCTAATCATTGACACTAAAAAATTACCATTGACACTAAGACATTACCATTTTCAATATAATCCTTGACACTAAGACATTGCTATTCTCAATGTAATCATTGACACTAAGACATTACCATTCTCAATCTAACTATTTGTACCGTCTCGAATGGTGTGAATGTTGATTGAATGGTATAAGGGCCTCTTCTGGCCTTGATGTAGTGTTCTTGTATTCTTAATCAAACACATCACATATTATGGATAAAATAATTACAAACTCCTCTCTGGCAGACAAATATTTATTACATCAAATAATAGTTCATAAAGTAGGCAATCTCAGCCATAAAATATCATCACGAATTATTTCACATCAAATACAAATTACATCCATAGAAATATCTCCAATTAGGTACTCATATTATTTAATCCAATTTCATAAAACAGAGACACCTACGTCTCTTGATACATCATGGCGCTAACTTACTAAAAAATCGTGGTCATGTGATCAAAAATGGTACCTCTTTGCTCGACAATGTGTAAGACCCATTTTCACGTGAACTGAAATCATCTCGTGCATCTCACTCTAATCATAGTGTTACACCATTGACACTAAGACATTACCATCCTCAATCTAATGATTGTCTCAGTGTTATCATTGGCACTAAGACATTACTATTCTCAATGTAATCATTGACACTAAGACATTACCATTATCAATCTAATCAATAACACTAAGACATTACCAATCTCATTGTTATCATTGACACTAAGACATTACCATTCTCACTGTTATCATTGACACTAAGACATTACCATTCTCACTGTTATCATTGACACTAAGACATTAACATTCTCAATCTAATCATTAACACTAAGACATTACCATTCTCCATCTAGACAAAATTTACATGGTCACAGTTTAAAAGTGAGTAAAGCAACAAACAACAATTAAATTTAAGAATCTATATTCATTACCCAGCTCAAATACAAACAGATGCTTAGATAATAATAAATAATTAATAATATAAATAAAAAATTAGTATAAAAAATATCAATAGTGCAACAACTTGCATTTTTTTTCTTTTTGCATTTGCATACCATTTGGCATGCAGTCGCCCCCCATGTGGGATAATTTTCCAACCCATCACAGCTGTTGAATGTACATGCAATCACTTGCTAATCAACATAAAAAGGAAAAAAAAAATTTAAGTTATTTCACATCCAATGTTTATCTCCCTTCCTTTTCTTCCTAGCCATCGACTACATAATGAGGAGAGCAATGAACCAGGCTGCCTTTGGTATTCCATGGCATGAACAACTCCGATTGACGGACTTGGACTTTGCTGATGATGTTGCACTACTCGGGGAAACAAATAAATGCATTCAAGAAATGACGGAGAGCCTAGACAGAGAGGCACCCAAAATTGGACTCCGCATAAACTTGGATAAGACTAAAATTATGCGAGTGGGATATAAGGCAAAGGGTGTCCCCGTCAGACTTGGCGAGTCAAAGCTTGAAGAGCTGGACAAGTTCACGTACCTTGGCAGCATAATAACAAATGATGGAGATGCTTATCATGATGTAGCGTGCTGAATAGGAAAGGCAGGGAGACAAAAATACACCTTCTCAACACAATCGTCATTCCAGCTGCTACATATGCATGTGAGACGTGGAAGTCATCTGTCAAAATTGAGAAAAGACTAAATGTGGCTCAACAGAGATGGCTGAGACGGATTTTGGGAGTCAGTTACACAGACCGGATCTCAAACAAGGAAATCCTATGCCGAACTGGGAGTCAAACACTTAGTGAGGTTGTGACTGAGCGTCGCATGAGGTTTGCGGGACATGTTCTACGTCAAAATGAATTACGCACACCAAGAGTTGCGATAACATGGAAGCCAAAATGAGGAAAGCGCAAACAGGGACGTCCTCGTATTACCTGGCGACACACCTTCATGGAGGACCTCAGAACAGTGGACACCAGGTGGGAGGAGGCTTCAGACATTGCCAGTGACAGATCATTATGGAGACAGCTTGCCGCCCAATGCGCCGAACGGCGCGGGAGGACCTAAGTCTAAGTCTAAGTCACATCCAATGTTTTCACATAATTGTAGATGCACAACATTATCAATGTGTATCATTTGACACACTGAGTAAATTTACTCAAATGATTTCAGAAAAAAAGTTCTTATTTATTTACAATATTGATGTGCTGTGTCAAAATATTATTCTAAGTTTTGTCATAATCAAAAAGGATTCATAGAGACATGTCAATCAAGTTCAAGGTTGACCTTGCATAAGACTACTATAAATAGTCTGAGTGTAGTATTGAAGTACAATAGTAAAAAATGTTCATGTTTGTAAACATTTATTGTAGTATTCAAGTGTGTAAAAAATTCAACAATATTTACATTGTTTTGAAAAAAAAATTCAGGTCAACAGTTCAAGTAGTTTACATCTCATTGTTTACATTGCTGTGCATGCTCAGTAGTAAAACAAAATATGTACACACAAAATAAACACATCTGGTATTTGTCATATTACAAGTTGACAATAAAATACAATGAGTAAATAGATGATCTGTTATTGATCATAAGCATGATAGGTCAATAGCAATTGAAGTGTCATGATGACCCAAGAGAAAAATGTAACAATAAAGTGTCATGACCTATTTGAAAAATGTGTAGAATGTTAAGTTGACTTAGTTGACTACTACTACTTGGTTCTAAATGATTTGTACTGGTTATTTACTCTATTAGAATGTCCTGGCTGATGTGTTTAATGTCATTATTTTCACTTGCTTCATTTTCATGTATTATGTATCTGGATAAAAAGTCAGCTATTACATTTTCATGTCCTGGAATGCTTTGTAAATCAAATTTGTAATCTGAGAGAATGAGTGTTCATCTGTTTATCCTGTCATTTTTTAGATCTTTTCTTTTTAGTGCCAGTTAATGGTTTATGATCACACTTAATGCTAAAAAATCTTCCTAACAAGTAATTCTTGAGTTTTACAACTGACCATACAATGGCTAATAATTCTTTTTCAATCACTGAGTATTTTCTTTCTGTTTCAGATAATGTTCTACTGATGTGTACTATTGGCTTAAAAAATGACTCCCTTTGCTGTAGTAGGCATGCCCCAATACCAGTGTTGGAGGCATCAGTGTATAGTGATAGTGTTGATGTTGGGTCAATACTGGCTAATTCTAGTTTCTCATTAAATTTATCTTTTAAGTTGCTTAATGCTAGTCTACTTTTTTCATCCATACAAATTGTGTTTCCATGCTTCTTTTTAGTAAATTCAACAAGGGGTTCAATTATCTGTGCATACTTTGGAATGAACTTTCTATAAAAGTTGCAAAGTCCTAATAATGATCTCATGTCTTTCTTAGTCCTAGGTTCTTTTATGTTTTTAATCTTTGTTAGGTTTGTTTCAGTGGGTGTAATTTTGTCATTAGTAATGCAATATCCTAAGAATTGGATTTCAGGCTTGGCTAGGTTTAATTTCTTGGGGGCTAATGTCATGTTGTGTGTTCTTAGTCTTGAAAATATTTGCTCTAGTACACGAATGTGTTTCTATTGTGAGTTGGTGAAAACACAAATGTCATCTACATAAGACAATACATTATTTATGCCTTCTAATAATTTTGACATGCCTTTCTGAAATGTGGCAGTACTATTTATTAAGCCGAATGGCATGACATTCCAGACGTAGATACCTTCCAGGCCTGGCATAGTGCATTTGAATGCAGTATATTCCTTAGAGTCAGAGTCCATTTTAATCTGCCAAAAACCTCTGTTTAAGTCCATTGTTGTGAATAGGGATGATTTACTTAAAGTTGTAATTATACTGTCAGTGTCTGGTAGGGGTTCTGGGTCTATGATTGTGCATTTGTTTATTTCTCTAAAATCACAGCAGATTCTTACGCCACTGTCTTTCTTTTTTACAATGACCATGGGTGATGCATATTTACATGTTTCAGATCTCTCTATCTTCCCATCTTTAATTAAGTTGGTCATTTCTGTCCTAACTAAGTCCTCGTATGCTTTAGGAATACTATAGGCTTTTGTTTTAGTTGGTAGTGCTTTGTTGAGTTTTATTGTATGTTCTATCAGATTGGTACATCCTAGCTTTTGTGTAATTACATCACTATATTTAACTGTCAAATTCTGTAACATATCATTTTCAATATTTGGACTACTGTTGTGTGTGGTGTTTATAGTGATCACTATATGTTCTAGTATGTTGTGTTTGGTTTCTACATCAGGTTCAATTATATCTATGTCAGTTATTTGTCTCTTATCCAATTTAACAAGTTTATCAATATTGAGTTTGCATTCTCTACCATCTTTATCAATGATGTACACTTTGTTATTAATTCTCTCTATAACTTTAAATGGTCCCTCATTCTTATCTTTACAGTGTTTGTTTTCTATCTTAACAAAAACTTGGTCACCTACATTTAGTGTTCTTAGTTTTCTATTTCTGTTTTTTATTTTCCTATGCCTTTCTAGATTTTTGTCCATGTTTATCTCTGCTAGTTTTATTCCTTGTCTAAGCTGTTGTTTGGTCTGAATTATCCAAGGATGGTACTGTTCTATGTTCTCTAAGTCTAACATGTTGTCGGCCCATAACTATAACGGTCCTTTAGGTTTTCTGTTAAATACAAGCTCATAGGGGCTGAATTTGGTGGTTTCATGGATGCTAGTGTTGTACGCAAATATAGCATAACTAAGGGTCTGGTCCCAGGTACTCATTGAGTCTCTTTCTAGCTTATATATCATCTGTTTTACAGTTCTGTTCCATTTCTCTATGACCCCATTTCCCTGTGGTGAGTAGATAGTGCTATGGACTAGGCGGATGTTAGTCATTTCTGCAAAGGCCTGGTTAAGGTGGGACTTAAAATTTGATGCATTGTCTGACAGTAACTTATTAGGGAATCCAAATTTAAGAAAAAGTGTTTTTAAACAATTACATATGTCAATGGCCTTTATATCTTTTAGAGGAAATGCTTCTGCCCATCTAGTGGACATGTCAATGATACCCAAAATATATTTATTCCCTTTACTGCTGGTAGTTAGGGGTCCCATTATGTCCATGGCTATTTTGTCCCAAAAATAGTGAGATTTATCTGATTTTTCTAGTGGGGCTCTAGTCACTGTTTTTTGTTTGGCACATTCTGTGCAACTGTTTACATAGTTCTTAATGTCTTTTCCCATCTTTGGCCAAAAAAAAAATTGTTGGCTATTTTAGCATATGTCTTTTTCTTCCCTAAGTGTCCTGCTGTGGGATCATCATGTGCCATGTTTAATATTTTAGCTCTTAAAGTTTCAGGGATCAGGATTTGAAGTCTGGTACAGTTTTCTTTCCTGTTATATCTAATGGCTAAGTTGTTAATTTCTATATGGTGGTTGTTTAAATTTATCTTGTTATAATCTTTGCTTAAGAGGTCTTGTATTGTGGTGTCATTTTTCTGCATAGCTATTAGTTCCTCCCTAGTTATACCTATTTCATTAAGTAATACTGTGGGGCATTCTATTTCTGGTGTTATTTTTTTATGTGATCTGGCTTCAACTAATAATGCCTCATGTTTGAATAGGGAATACTTTTGTCTATCTTCCGCCCATTGCATAACTTCTTCTAGTGTTGGATCTTTTACACCTTCTACATTGCCTATTATTAGATCTTGTGCTGGGGTGTCCATGACTATGGCTTCTAGTTCTCCTGTAATCCAGGGGGATTCTATTAGAACTTTAGCGGTCTTACAAATATCAAATTTTTGTATGTTTGCATAGGTCACTTTTACTGTATTTTCTAGATACTGTCCTGGTTCAACTAAAGAGGCTTTAACTATGATTGCCGTGGCTCCACTGTCACGAATTGATCCCACTTCCTTAAAATTGACATAGGATGGAAAGACCTTTATTTTAGACTTGTTTGATTGCATATAAGCTACATTTTCCTCTCTATGGGTGTTGGTGTTATTGCCACTGTTGTTTCTATTGTTTCTATTTCCGCTATTGTAGTTGTTTGGGTGGTTGTTTGTGTGGTAGTTAAATTGTTCCCTTCTAGATTGTCTGTTGTTGCTATTATAGTTATTGTGTTGGTAGCTGTTTGTAAAATTTCTTCTTTCATTGGGACTTGCACTCTGGTGTGGTCTATATGGTCTATTATTGTAATTATTGTTGTGATTGTAGCTGTTTGGATTGTAGAAATTAGTGTAGCTTCTGTACCTATAATTGTTACTGTAGTTTCTAGGAGCTTTACATTGGTTTTTCACGTGACCTCTTCTCCCACAATTAAAACATGTCTTGGTGTTAGACCATTTGTATTTATTATTGCTGTTGTTGTTGGATGTTGTTGCTGTGGCTGCAAGTTAGTGTAGGTCTCTTTTGTCAATGGTGTGTCCAGGGTGACTGTCTTTAAATAAATTTAAGTTGGTTATCAGTTCAGTCTCTGTCTTGATCTTTTTTCTTTAAGGAAAGTGAATACCAAATCTGTCACGTTGTTGAGAACATTGTCAATAAGTAGCATGTCTAGGATTTGTGTCGGGTCCTTGATGTCACATTTTGCTAGTTCTAACCATTTTATCATATTCCTCCTCATATCATATATTATTCTATTAAAGTCCCCATCTTTCTTTGATTTAGTGTCCCTAAACAGCTTGCGATAGAAGTCCGAATTTTTCCCGAAGTGCTCTAGTAATCTAGTCTTTACTGCCGCAGTCTTTCTTTTGGTCTACTGTTAATGTGGAAATGATGTTGAGGGGTTCTCCCGACAAATTTGCTAGTAGGTGTTTGGCCATGTCCTCATTGTTAAGATTGTAAGTGGAGGCAATATGCTCAAATTGGACCAAATAGTTTTCACGTGTTTCAGCTTTGGAATTAAATTTATGAAATTTAGAAATGAATGGCTTTGTTGTAGACTGTTGGGTTATAATGTTGGGATTTGTTTTGGCAGCTTCTAGTTTAGCTAACTCTACTTTGTCCTGGCTTTATTTGTGTTTAGTTTCTAAGTTCTTTTAATTCTTTCTCATGAGCTCTTTCAGCAGCTCTTTCTTCCCTATCTCTAATTTGTTTCTTTTCTTCCCTTTCCTCCCTTTCTTTCTTTTCTATTCTATCTTTTTCCTCCCTTTCTTTCTTTTCAGCCTTTTCTAATCCTTTTTTGATAAATTCCTTTTTCTCACCCCCTTCTAGTTCCATGACTTTCACTAGCTCTAAAATTTTGTCATAGGAAGATATGTTTAATGCTTTGTGTGCTCAAAATAGTTAATTAAGTGAGAAAAAATGTACTGTGTTACACTTATCAATACAATGTATGTCAATCATTTTACATGTGTGTATTATACAATAATAAAAAAATTCAATCAATGGTTATAATGTAATGAAAGAATTTAATGAGAATTGTCAAACAAATGTCTAGATCTAGATCAAGATTTACTCATGAGTTACTCAATTCAGTATTATAAAGTATTCAAATTTAATACTCATAAATATCAACATATGTTATACATGTCTGCTGTTGTGCCAGAGTAAAATAGTAAAAAAAAATGTAAATTAGAAAAAGAAAGAAAATATATGCACAGTATAAGTGAAAAGGACAAACACAGAAACAATATAGAGAACAACACAGTCTGCTTTAAAGAAATTAATAAAAAGTAGAAATGCGACAGGAGAAATACAGATATATGGATACAGGATTTTAAACAAACAACAATATAGATACAGATTAAGTACACTGAAAGAAATACAAACAAGACTCAACAGCTAAATAAATATTTTCCCACTATATTCTATGACCTCCGTACCAACAAGGAGAGCCTCAAACGCATTGGGCCTTATAGAGGTTAAAGAACAAATAGGATAGACCCTAGAAGAACTTATCAAACAAGAAAGTAAACATAAAGAAAAAAATGTGAGTAATTCTGTTGAATAATATCTCCTGACTATATCTAATAGTCACCAATACTTAATCTTATATATCAATCAATATATTTATACAATAATATCTCCTAACTATATCTAATAGTCACCAATACTTATACTTATATATCACTCAATATATTTATACAAAACTCATTTCAACTTACAAGGGCTTCTTATTGTAGATCTTCCATCTTCAAATAGTCAATAGTAATCCAATTGTTGAGTAATCCAGCGAAATAGTAACACTAATAATCCGTTGAAATAATAAGGTAGTATCCAATAGTCCAGCCACAAAATAAACCAATGAAATGAGGTAATATATCCAATGAGTTCAATAATCCAGTTCTATGCCATAAGATGGCTCGAATGCTCAAATTTACAATTAATACAAGTTCTGTCAAGTACTCCAAAATAATCCACAGTGGTTAGGAAGTTCACAAAAAGGTAATCCAAGATAATCACTTAATAGGGGCTTCTGTTAGTTCAAATTAATATAATCCAGTTCTTGGAAAGATAGAACTTGTACAGGTACTTGTATATTAGGCTATGCATTACTCCTAAGTAGCCCAAATAAATAACATCAAATCAGGATATCCATCAGTATGCTGAAAAAAAATATTGACCATAAGTAGAAGAGTGTCTCAACTGAGAGCAATCTTTCTACAAGACCTGAATGGTAGAGACCATGTTAATGTCTTCTGAGTGTGCCAATGATGAATAATGGCGAGCACTCGATGATGAAGCGGTGTATCTGTCATCAAACGATGTCTTGAGTGGTGTAGATCTTTCTTTCACACAAATAGATTTTGGAACAGGGTTGTCTTCTGCTCTTGTTTACACACAGGGTTGATGAATCTCAGCATGCAGATGTGGAATAGCTTTAGCAAAGCTATTTAGGTTACTTGAATGATTCGGTCTGCATGTAATGGCGTGACTGGTGTAGCCCCATTTTCTACAAGATCAATAGCAAATATTCTTTTTTTATGCTTTGTTTAAGCCTGCTTAGCATACTTTATTAAAGTGCATAATTTGACTATAGTAAGTATTGCTTATAATATTAGCTTTTTCTTGCATCAAAGTAAATCAGAAATATTATTTTAAAATCAATTGTTGATTTAACATAATCATCAATTTAGTGGCTCAGAAAAGAAAAAAATGTCTGAAAAAATGATTATAATTTTTAGAATAGTTGCGGATAAAAATGTAATAAGAATGCCTTTTAAAACTTGCAATCTATAGGGCAGATGATGTAAATGTCATCTGTTTCTGTGGCCTACAGTTATAAAGGTATCATGATATGGCCAGCACAATGATAAACCTTCTTTACTCTCCCCAACTAATGTCATTAAAATTGCACAGACTTGAGGCACTCTATGATCCTGAAATTCAAAAACAATCTTGACCAAGATTTGAACCTGAAAACTCTAGCTCAAAATAGCTGCACTTAACCACTTAACAAGTCCTCCCCCCCCCCCTTTAAAAAAATCAAATGTTCCATTATGAATCAGCACATCATCATTTGCAGAGAGAATTGCTGCCAATCTTTTGCCTATACAGGATATAGCTAGCTTAAGTACAATAGAGATAACTTTATTCAAGAATTTTTAACTTTGGCTGAATGTGCATTGTGACAAGCTAATTCAGGAACTGGCTTATACTGTAACATTTATTTAAATATTTTAGACTAAAATTACAACTATTATACACTAAAATAAAATGTTATTTCATTCACTATGCCATTATGTTATGGAGTGTTTACCCTGGCCCAGCATTCTCCTCCTTTTGCAGCATTACATGTTCTGTAATCTTCAGGGGCCCAAAGACTTTTTCCAGTGATGTAAGCCTCCAGAGAATCATATGTCCTTGGATAATGGCAGCTGTGAACAGAATCACTTTTGCATAACACTTTCCAAAATGTACAAACTATTTAAATATATTAATATATGCCTTTATTCTAAAAACAACCTCATAATAATATACTTATTCTTTTAAAAGTTTCATAGAATTTATTACATGCTAGATATCCTTATATGTTCACCTAGATGTCTACAAGCTAGCAGAGCTGTTTGTTAGAAAGTTGATTAGATCTTTCCAAACTCAGAAAGCCACTTTTTAAACTTAATGAATAGTGAACAATAGATAAGTTACATCTAAAATAAAAATGCCAACAAAAGAGCTATTCAGGCTTTAGATGGGAACCCACAGGCACAAGGCACAGAGGAAGACCAAAAAGAACAGGACAAACACAATCTTCATATCTTCTAGATTACAGGCATTACTTCAAAATAGAATATAATTATGTCCTATGCATTTCATGATCAATCTAGTCATGCATGTTAATAAGTTACTTTAACTCTACTAAGTCATTGGTTTTCCTGGCCGATTGAGGCATCCCAGTCCACTCTCTAATGGCATTAGGGAAAATTGAAAATAATTATGTGGTGTTGTCTTTTTATCTGTTTCTATCTCATCATCACTAGTTTTGGGGAGTAAAAAACTTAACCAACATACCCAATAGCATAAACAGATTTAGCTCATTTTTTTTTTATCTTTTAAGATGTCATGAGCAATATCCCATCCTCCATCATGTGCTATAATTAAAATATTTTTAAAAGCCATTTAAATCTAATGCATTTCTCAAAGTCTGCAAAGAGAGAGATAACAAAGATGTCTGGTAAATGTTGTATGCAGGCCTTCTAACAGAACTAATAATTTCAAAAACAAAAAATGATTTGGAAAATAGGACCCTAAATATACAATCTGTTGAATTTCAATAATCAATTTATTTATGAACCATCTGGTTTATTATATATTCAAAAAATATTTTGAAAGTTTAAAAGTTATAGAAGATTGTCCTTATAATCACTTGAGAAAAAATGTCAATATACATTAACTCATTAGCTACTAATGCGCCAAAATGCGCCCTTCCCCCCTCAGTACTAATGCGCCCAAATGCGCCCGCCACAGCACACATACAGCATGACTTGCGTAGCTCTCGTTTTCCTGCGCGACGCGTGGTGTTATTTTGAGCTGGCTGGGTTTTTTAAAAAGTAGAAATATAGATCGTTTCGTTAAAAAAAAACGGATGTTTTTACGTCTTTCGCTTCAGTTTCTATGGGCCTTCGAAGTTTGTTGATTTTTTTTTTCGATTTTTCTTAGCTGCACAGGCCATTTTCTCAATTACCTTTCAATTTTTAGACCCGTTATCGCAAATAATACACTAAATACAGCTAATAATGAACTTGATATTGATCAAGACATTGATCATTAGAATTTAGCGCTACATTTAGACTTAGATCTAGTCCGATTCAGAGATAGAGTGAAGGAAACATTAGATCGATCATCTAGCCTAGATCTAGACTATTCTGGATCTAGCGTCAATGAATCTTCAACATCTTTGACTGATATTTTGAACAGTTTTTATTTACCACATGAAAACTTTAGATGAAATAGATCTAGTTGGGGGTGTTCACAACGTTGGTTTGGACAATGGTTTGATTACTTTTACTTTGTTATGCTAGAAGTCATGAAATCTGAGACACATGCAGAACCACATCAGCATGATGCCATGTTCAGGCAACTAAGGGCCTCACGCGTACCCAGTGAAAGTCAGTAAATACTCAAGACATATAAAGATTTTATATAAAAGCATAATGTTTATTGTATAGGCCTACTAAATTCCTACTTAAAAACATTACTGGTCTTTGGGTAAAATTTAAATATTACCAAAAATTACAGATCTGATTGGGGGGGGGGGGGGTCCACCAGTCTTCAAAAAATCAGGCACTCGAACACATTTTCGTCTTTACCTGTTGTTTTTATTGTTTTAATCTTGTAAAACCTATTCAAGTTATACATCATTTTAAAGGTCATCTATTTCTCTTTTTTTAGAAGTATTTTTTGTTATTGATAGATGTTGTTTTATGTTTTTTTAAATATATTTTGTAAAGTCAGTCTATTGATGTTTTGGAGTTACCTCCCTTTGCTTAGTATTTGGAGAGATGCTGCTTAGGAATGGCTTAGTAGCTAATGAGTTAAAAGTCAGAATACTTTTTATATCATTTCTACAATGATTCCCTATAGAATAAGTGATGCCTTTTGATGACAAGAAACTAATCTTTAACTCTTTGACAACTATCAGATACATACAATATGATCTGGTAAAAACAAAGATCTTCACTTTTTCCAAAAATATACAAACTAAGTATTATTATACAGTATGTCTTATAAAGAAGTATAGTATAAAATGTAGACAATTACCTTTATAATAAGTCCTAAGATAAGTTAGGAATGCAGTATTTCCCATGGCTGTGCAGCCCCAGCTGAGACCTACATATTTATATAATCAACACTATAGCCTCTCTCATTCCATATCTGATGAAGATAAATTAAAATTAGTTGTTAGATTTATACAAAGTCCCTGTGGGGCTGAGGGGCATACACCAGTTGGCTACCTTTCAAGGGGGCTGGATTTAGAATTCCAGTAAGCACCACACATTTTCATAAATTTTCAATTTAGATTTGGCTTGAGCTATGTTGCAGAAAGGGTTAAGTAAGGGTTGGAAACAGCATGGAAATCTTCTCCCAAATACTGCCTCTCCCCACATGTTCCCCAAAGAGCTTAAACTGAGCACTGAGCAAGCTTTATGTTATGATAAACCAAAGAAAAATAATAAATAAATAAACATCTGAATTTCATTCAACAGAAAAGTAAAATCTAGACAGTCAACTGTTAATTAAGGCTAGTAGAAACTAGAACAAATATTCGTTTTGTAGAGTTCATTTTCAAGAATGTTGTTTATTATGTTGCTATCTTGACTAAGGCTAACTCATTTGCCACAGAGGGCATTTCAAACCCAAGCAAAGGGGCATAGCACTTGTAATACATATTAACATAAACTTTTTCATATAAAGTTAAATATAAATATCTTTATATTATGAACTAACCGTGTATGTAATAGAGACCAACAAAAAAACAAAAACAGTCTAGAGAAAACCAATACATAAGATCATAGAAAGTGTAGGGGCAGCTACGGAAACTTACCCCAAAGTAGTCTATTGTTAAATTATGCCTTCTTTTAGCTCCAGTAATCCATCCCTTCTTTGTCTACTCAATTAATCATATACACTCTGGACTATCGTTTGGTGGTCTCCATGATCCTAGGTTAGACCCCTGCCTGCTGCCACCCCACATCTTCTTGTGGGACGTTCAAGCTAGAATGTAGTTGTTTTCAACTCTGAAGGAACATCTGAAACATGTAAAACATTTTTACAATAATCAGAATGGGTCACCACAATTTAGATCCTGCACACATAATAATTCCAGACTCATCATAGATAATCAGTAAGTCAAAGTTAATAAGTAAATACTGTTTGCATCAGTTTAATTTAACTGAAAAAAAACCTTTATAATAAATATGTCATAGAAAAAAGCAGTTTTAAAATCAAAATCAAGAAATTACTATTTTTCTAAAATTTACCTTAAATAAATAGTCTAAGATTTCATTCCCCTGAATCTCTGGATAGTTGACAAAGTACCGTAGTTTTGAAGTTGCCTAGGAAACATTTTTTTTTAGGAATTAGTTTCAAAAAGATCAAACTCATGCCTGTAATAAACCTTCCTCAGTTACCAGTACTATAAAAAAATCCTGAGTTTGGTACCATGGGGTCAGTTTAAGCTTTATTAGTCTCATTGTAATTTTTTCATTTATGTTTTGAATCTTAATTAAATAACATTAAATCTCTAAAATCAGTGGCCTGACTTTTAAACTTATTTGTTTGTTTCTAGTGTAACAGTGTAAGCTTACTTTATCAACTCTATGGCTTACTAGATAGTAGATAGACTCTAGTAGGCTATTACAATTTTAAACATCAATGACTAATGACCAACATGGTTTCATCTTATAGATCTAGATCTAATACGACAATTTGTGTTGTGAAGAAGTTAGAAGGGAATTCACCTTGGCCTTTTGGATCTTAAACTTAATCCAGCATTCCAGGATATCATTATCACTCTTAGTCTTACTCTTTGTAGTTACGTCTCAGAAAAATAATGATCTTTAGTTTTTAAAGTTAAAAAATAGTACAATCCTATTTCGCGGATTTAAAATAGATCTAGTCTAGAAGTGGATAGATCTATTAATCACAACTTCAGAAATATATTCACGCAAATCTATGATATAATCATAACTTATTTCCATTTAGTTTCCATAGAGATAACAAAATATGTCGCGTTTCGAAAATCTAATCTAGATTATGTAGGTCTGTGATCTTACTCTTAACCTTTTTTTTTTTTTTTGGCTTTATTACCTATGTAAGAAAATGTGAGTTCAGAACAAAGACCTAGATCTATATATATTATATTGGGAAGAAGGATCATGTGATGTCTAAAGATACACACAAACCAACAGTTACAATCAGCCTGCCACTTAAAGGATATATTAAGGATATAATATCAAGAACAGATATTGCAGTGTCAGTGTTCCTGGTGTCATGGCGACTGAGTTGCCGTTTCTCAAGCTTGCCATTGTGTATATTTGTTCAGTCCTGGCCTGTCCCTTCTGAGACGCTCTCGCATGATAACTATGTCGTGTCATTCATTCTACTTCGAATTTGATATGACATTCAAAGTATGTTTTGATTGGAGGTTTAACTGTTCAGACTTTAATATGCTTGATATTTTGGTAGTTCATTTGCGTATCAGTCCGTAAAATAAGATTTATGGATGACTGCTATTGTATAGAAAAATATAGACATACCAATGGGATTTTAAAACATCTGAAATATAAAAAAATTGTAAGTTCATAAGATGCTAATAACAAAACCAGTCAATCATATCACGTAAGAGTATTAATTCTTTATCTCCGTAATTATTTTTCCATGTTCTGACTGAATTGTTCATTTTTCACATTTGTACATTCTATCCTGAAAACATTACTTTTGGTATAGAATTATATGAGAATGCATGCTCTTTTTATATAACAAAAAAAAATAAAGTTTATAAAACCAAAAATTAATTAAATTTAATGGCGTCAAATCAACGATGGTATCGTTAATTAGGAGAGATACAGTTGTTAAGTATAAGTGACAACATCTTCATAAATTCACTACATATTATGTTGAAAAATACAACTTGTATAGACAAAAATGTATTTACAAGGAAGAAAATAGTTGATAGCCTATGATTACAGACTTTTTTTGAAGTCTAGTTATTGTTCATGTCTACAAACTTTTTGATGCTTAAATACCTGATAATGGTATGTCTACATACAAGATGATAGGCTTATTTCTACTTATGCTTGCTTCCCTAGTGCTATTAGAGCATGGAATGGGTTGCCTGAGCTAGCCAGGAAAACCAGTGACTTGGCAGAATTTAAGTCATTGGTTAATATGCATGACTAAATGCATGACGCGTAGGACGTAATCATCTTCTTTTTTGAAGTAACGTCTGTATTATATAAGATAAGATAAGAAGATGTTGACAAATTTGTTGTGTTACTACTGTGTTAGTGTTGGAGCGAGACCCGACAAAAGAACGAGCAATATTTATATATATTTTTTGAAGTAACGTCTGTATTATATAAGATAAGATAAGAAGATGTTGACAAATTTGTTGTGTTACTACTGTGTTAGTGTTGGAGCGAGACCCGACAAAAGAACGAGCAATATTTATTTTATTTTAAAATTTATATTTAGTCATTTTTAAGCTTATTTTTCATTTTAACTCTTTCTCTCTTAATGGACGATGCCAACGTCGATTTGAATCCCATTAAACTTAATTGGTTTTTGGATTTATAAACTTTAATGTGTGCTGTGTAAAAAGAGCATGCATTCTCCTAGAATTCAATACCAAATATAAGATTTTCTGATAACAATAAAAAAAGTTATTGAAGCTTAATCATAACAGGATAGTGAAATACAAATGAGCAAAATGAATAAAACTATCGGAATTAAAAAAAAAAAATTACGGAGAGAGTTAAAAAAGGAAATTCATGTTACATGGATTGCCATTTGACATATTGTTTCATAATAATGTCGCTTTTTTTTTGGTCAGCACAATTTTCAACTTCCCGATCTTACGCAAATAGCCCAGGCCAGCGCTAGACGAGCGGTCTGAATTTAGTGTGGAGCGCTATGCCTTTGACTTATCAAATTGTTTCGAGTTTTGCAAGTGCTACTGTCATTTTTCTCCACAATTTTATCTCCACATTTTACTCACATTCCCACATTAACATTCTTATCTTCACACACATCTCCACATTTTCATCTCTACTTTCTCATCTTCGCTTCGTCCTAGTCTTCACATTCTTCTACCTTCGTTATTTTTTTAATTTGTGATTTTTGTGCTTGAAAAGTTCTTGACTTTTAATTTAATCTATTAACTGAACAAAATAAATATGTAGTCTCAAATGAAACAATACAACGCGCACTCCTTTATAACTCTTACTGTAACCCTTAGGATTGCGTAACACACTTTGGGAAAACTGTCTTAGAAGAGATAATTAGCTGGCCGAGTCTAGGTAAAACATCGAGGACTGGGGGAGGAATGTGTATGACCATTTCAAATAGTATAACAATTACAAAGCTAAATAAAAAGAAAGGGAGAAGACGTTGACCTTAATGCCCTGTAGACTAGACACTTGTTATTGTCACGTGAATTAACCTTTATTACATTGTGCCCGGGACAGGAGTTTTGTGATTAAACAAATAGGAGTACACTATAATGCAGTTTGTTTTGTGATTAAATAAATAGGAGTACACTATAATGCAGTTTTTATCGTTGATGTATATTTAGGAATTCAACTTTTGTTGGCGTATTCTACAGTTACAATTATTCCTATTAGATATATCTTATTCCTAATGCATCCCTGGTGTTTCTTGAAGCGTTGGAGGGTTTTAAACTAAAATATATCTGGCCCATGAGTTCGAATTCAGGTCGTTACTACCTTTTTCTTTATCTTTATAAATTATTTTATAAATAAATTTAATTACATGGCTTATCCAAACTAACTAATGTGAGTACTCTTTTTTTTTCTTTTTTTTTAAAGTATTTTTTTTTAATTTTCTTGTTTATGATTCATCTTTTAAGGAATCACAATCTACAACAATATCTTTTTTTTTTTCATTTTAATACAATAAATCTAAGCCCAATTACCTTGACTCTGACACACTATCATCACTATTTGAGAAAATATTTTTTTATAAAGATCATTTCGTACTTTCGCAGAAACAGGTTTTTAAAAAAACAAGAATCAAAACAAAAACACAATTTGCATAATCTGTACGCCTGCTACATACACAAAAAAAAAATTAAAAAATAACGCAGTTGTTCACTCCCGTTTTAATAATCTCCCCTGATATAAAAAGTAATATTATATTATTAATATGTTATATTATATTAAAAACAAATGAAACTGATAAAGCTGTTCAAGTATCTTAGCATGTCATTTTTTTTTTCAATCTACATTTTAAACTAAACACTCATTATATAAATATTACTTTTACTTCTAATATAAAAAATCAGTTTTTAGTTATGTCGTCAACAAAACGCTAACTAGCGAGATTCTCGTTAAATAACATTGAAGTACGTAAGCAAACAGAGTTTGAAAAACCACATTTCTAATCTAGTGCTGATACCAGTAGAGTGTGAGTGTTTGGTATGTTTCGCCACTGATTCTCTAGATTCAACTTTTGTTGCCGGGGGCTGATCATGACACCTTTCAACATTGGCTTCAGGAATGACAATAAAGCCGTAACTTAATGCTGGCATTTCTATTGGCTCACGAATGTTTTTCTGGCTGAAGATAATCTCAGTTTTTCCCGAGCTGTCCATTATGACGTCATTGAGTTTGATGGCTCTGGTTGGAAAAGAAAACCAGCGCACAAAGTCAATTTGCTTTAAAATGTTTAACAAGGTATTTCGTGAAGGCACATTTATAGAATACTGTTTAAATTGTTCTATACATTCACAAAAGGCCCGCTTGATTCATTACTATTTTTCATGCACTATAACCAATGACTTAAATTCTGCCTAGTCATTGGTGTTCCTGGCTGACTCAGGCAACCCATGCCATGATCTAATAGCACTAAGAAAGAAGGAGCATTTGTACACATTTGTCCTAGCATATGGGACAATGAATGCGCCTTAGCTTTGTGTCATTCTGAGTATTTTATTAGTTTTATATTTTATGATATCGTTGGATGTAATCTTCTTCTTTGTTGAAGTCACGTCTGTATTATATAAAGATAAAATTATGGTTCAGTGTTTTATGTATAATTGCTACTTTAAATTTAATTCTTCTATCCTGAAGGTTTTCTAAATTTAGTGATTTTATTACAAAAAGCAAACAATTTGTAATCGACATTATTGACCAAAAACGATGTGGGAAACCCCTAATGACATAAATACGAAGCTTTTAAAATCATAATCATACTTATCTACTCGCAATGCCCATAAAGGAGATGCGGTGGCTGAGCGGTAAAGCGCTTGAGTTCTGAACTGGGGATCCCGGGTTTTAATCCTGGTGAAGACTAGAATTTTTAATTTCGGGCGCCTCTGAGTCCACCCAGCTCTAATGGATATCTGACATTAGTTGGGGAAAGTAAAGGCTTTGTACTAACCACATGACACCCTCGTTAACCGTAGGCCACAAAATCAGATGACCTTTACATCATCTGCCCTATAGACCACAAGGTCTGAAAGGGAAACTTTGCCCATAAAACGCTCTGCCCGAATAAGGTAGGCCTGATTCAGGTAAGTCAAAGGTTAGTTTCCTTTGTCCCTTCCCAATTTCAGTTTACCCAGAAACAAGTCCTACACCATACAACCGTCACATCTATAACTGATTGAAACTTACTGGCTTAATACATCTTTGGCACCTGAAGTAAACCAATAAACGTCTTTTGCTTGACTACCAAACTATGGTAGATTGATGACCACTGGCTCGTCCTTGACATTCAACATGTAAATCACCAAGGCACCAACCTTGTATCTAATAGAACATTTTGGTACAGTTTATATTTTAGAATGCTAGCAATGGGTACATTAGAACTGAAAGTAACGTTGGCCTACTGGTGGGGCTACATTGGGGCTAGGTCGAAGCCGACTTGAGCTGAGCTGTGTTTGCTGAGCTCCTAAAGGCAACACGGAAGCCTTCTTTCTGACATCCTCTTCCTCGTTGTTCCACAAAAGAGATTGGACCATAGCGCACTGAACAGATATAAGCATGAAAGATGCTCTATGTAAAAGCGATTATTAAAAAAAAACTACTTTAGTGTCCGAAAACACAAGGTTGATGTACGTTTCATTATATTTATCTTTAATATAATTATCATATACCAATCACTTATGTATCAAGAGATCTCATCAACTGCCGTTAGGAAATCGCCAGAAATTTTGTATGCAGATTCCCTTTTCCTGTAAAACGCTTGTTAAGACGCGGTTTTGACAGATTCGCCACCTGAACCAGAAGAACTGAAAGCTTTCTATTAAAGCTTGTGTTTTATTGTCGATATTTTCCCAACAGGCCGCATTCTATGCATAAAGTATACATAGAAGTAGCCCAAAAATAGGACTTTTTGTATTTTTAAAGAATTCAACTTCTTTTTAGGAGGGCTCTAAAAAAAACTAATAGCATCAAAAATAAAGTGTTTTTTTTTTTTCGAGAGTGCGATGAGAGAGCAAGGAATGATATTTTGAATCACTGTCATTTCTCTGCACTCAAAAGGGATCAAATGAATTCTTACAATTAATAAAACCAAATTGATATTCCTTTACATTTACACCACACACACAAAAAAAACAAGAATAATTTTAGTGTGGAGAACGGGAATGGACAAATTGAGTCCTTTAATTGAGTCCTTTGTAATATTCTGAGACTGATGGCATAAAAAATATTTATAGCGTCTAATACCCTACCGCTATAGACAATCCTTTTTTTTTGCGAGTGTTAGAACACAAAGTGTCGGTATGAAGAACTTTCGTACACATAGGACCAGATTTAGACTTGATAAGGTTATAATCTATTTAAGATAAGAAGCCCTTGTAATCAGCATAATAAAATTTAGCTGAACTATCCCTGGAAATGTTTTATTTTGGGGGTTCCTAGAAAGTGGGGGCACTAAGCTAAAGGTTATGTTGCCCATTGGTAAACCCAGCACTGTTTACACCGACCAATCCCCTTCAAATTCATAAATTTGATAATGATATGATTCTGGGTTAGTCAATTCATAGTTCTATAACTTCCTTTCAGACCGTCTCCAGATTTGTTGACTTTATACAGTTTTATTCATGAACTTTATTACTTCTCCTTGGTTACTTCTAGGTCTGATATTTTTTTTATCACTTAATTTAACAAAAAGACGAATATTTGGAAATTATTTACCCTTGAGGTTTGGCACAGTTAGCGTAAGGAGAGTCTGATGACGCATTAAAGACGTGTCCTTCTACCAGTTTTTTATACAACAACGTCAAATAGTAATCCTGTACGAAACGTTATCAAAACAGGTACATCATATTTGTCGTGAGCATAGAGAGAATTAACTTAAGTAAATGAAACCATTTAAAACTATGCTACACTATTAATACTGGTGGGGCTGAGCGTCATACATTGGGGCTAAGTCGAATCCCGACTTGAGCTGAGTTTTGTGTTGCTGATCTCGTAAAGGCAGCACGGAAACCTGCTCCCTGACAACCTCTTCCTCGATGTCCCACAAAAGAGGAATGAAGAAAGACGGTCGACAAGTCTTGCATGGTGCCCCAACGGTCCTATAGACTAGGTAAGGGATAGGTCAAGGTACACTATTACAACTAAAGAAGAAGAGCCGGGAAGAGAAAGCGGGAAGACAACATAAAAGAAGGGAAGGGTCAGATATTGAAAGAGATTGTATCAAAGGCAATGGACAAAGAAGATCAACAGATCTTGTGTGGTACCCCAACGGTCCAACAGACTAAGCCACTAAGGGATAGGCGATAGGTGAAGGTGATTATAACTATACCTAAACATTTCTTGGCTATTGGCCTGCTTCTTAGTTCTTTTTTTAAGAAAGACACAAAGATAAAAGCACATTCCTCGTTCCCTACACTAGGACACATTTGTACAAATGCTCCTTCTTCCCTAGAACTCTTAGAGCATGAAATGGGTTGCCTGAGCTAGCCAGGAAAACCAGTGACTTGGCAGAATTTAGGACTTAGGTCATTGGTTAATTATTAATATGCATGACGCGTAGGACGCAATCATCTTTTTTGAAGTAGCGTCTTTATAATATAAGACATAGATGTGCTGTATATTTTAAGAATGAAAAAACTACTTACATATCAAAGTAGGCATACTAACAACGCAATAAACAGAATATTTAAAGAGTTAACATCGATAATCACTACAGAAAATCTACTGTGACATTAACAGAGTTGCCTAACTTGAGTTACAAAAGTAATACAGTGAAACAAAAGGGAACAAAAAATATAACGAAAGCTACTTACAGGATTAGGTAAAAATGTTACACGGTACAGCAGAGAGTAACTCCCTCCCCAAATGTTAAATCGATAGACTCGCGTAATTCCGTGTAGCGCAGACTGGCCAAGTTTATCTAGCCACCTGAAACAAAAGCAAATACTGTTCTACACTATCTAACTAGCACAATGCATATGAAACAAGGGTCTCAGTTTCCACACTTATAGCACAGAGCAGGTCAAAGAAAAGATACCAGTTCCCTAATTAGATTGTTATAGTTACAAAGAATAATGCATATAGGCCTATAAAAGGATCCCTTTCAGACATTGCTATCTATAGAGGAGATAATGTAAAGGTCATCTATTTCTATAACCGACTGTTAACAAGGGTATCGCGTGGCCAGCACAACACCCTTTACTTTCACAAACTAATGTCACGTACCCATTGGAGTTGGGAGGACTGGTGGGCGCCCTAATAATCAAAATCTCAGTCTTCACCGAAATTCGAACCAGAGACTCCTAGGTTTGGAAGCCACTCAGCGGCCACGCCCATTAACTTTTATAGGCCTATAGACCCATTTAAAGAAAATCGCACAGCGGATATTTTTCCCATACAAAGTTAACAGCTTTAAACTTTAAAAAAAAAAAAAAGGGGATCTTGGCTAATTATTATGCTACAACGTCACAATGCTAAATCTGCTACCATGGTAACATGTGAACTAATTTGTTGGCAAGGCATCGTGTCATCTAAATAGTTGCGCCACTTGGACAGTCTTATAAAAAGAGCATGAAAAACACATGTACACAACCACATTTATATCTATAATTCTCTTCTTCCCTCAAGAGTTTGGACAAGAAGCAAGAGTTAAGTTAAGGAAAGATCACTCTCCAGGAGCTCCTGGTAACTCGATAGGAGGGCACGGGACATCTGTTTTAAGTTATAATATGGTTTTTTAATAATTTATACACCTAGAATTAGCGCGGGTCTTATGAAAGTGCGGGGCCCACTGCGGTCGCATAGGTTGCAGTGGCCTAAGGCCGGCCCTGCAAAAGAGCGGCGTATTCTACGCCGCCGGTTGACAAGTGAACTTATAAAACAAAAGTGACTCAGTCAAGTCGGTAAAACTTTACATCGAAGGACCCTTTTGAAGAATGTTACGCAAGTGGCAGCACCGCGCTGTCAAGAGCGGAATGATAATGCCGTATTAGTATTTATAGCTTTAGAAATCGAATACAATCTTAAAAGAAATGGACGACATCATAATAATCTCTTTTATCATTAAGAACCTGTAGATTATTGAGACATTACTTCAAAGTCCTGTTGGCACACACGTTCTAAAACAATTTATCCGTAACTGGATCCTATGTTAAATGCCTTTTATTTTCTATATTTAGGCCTACTTAAGTGTAATTAAAGATGTTTGCATTTGAGCTGAAAACTTTGGTTCTCGCACAAGGGGACTTAACTTTGCTGGTAGTGGCTACCAATCAAAACACGCTATCAACCATCCTTGAATGGCTGGCTGGTCGTGTGGTATGCACCCCCCCCCCCCTGGACAGTCATTTTGATGGTCCTGGATTCGCACCATTGTCCCCGCCATTCCTTAATGTCCTGCGGGAGGTGTTGGTGTTACAAGACGGCTGATGACGTGAGCAGTGTTCTGGCGCCTGTTTCAACTGGTCGTTGTCTAGGTAATATGGCTGAGTCTCGACTGTTGACGCTGGAACTAGATGTAGATATAGTGGTTTAGCCCTGTCGCGATGTACTGCTCTAGTTCAGGGGTCGGCAACCTGCGGCTCGCGAGCCACACGCGGCTCTTTGGACGTTAAGCTGCGGCTCTTTAGTTCCATGCGCAAATATTATTTAATTTATTGTAAAAAAACTTTTAAAAATTGTTCTGATTCGATTCTATCTCTCAGCCACTTGTACTCGCTTTTCAGCGCACCCCTCTCCATGTCTTGAAATGTAACATATTTGCAGGTGGAAGATATTCAATTTCCTTCTGCCTTATCACTTGATATAGATGAGTCTTACGACATAAAAGACACGGCACAAATTGGTATTTTTGTCTGGTATATGTCTTCCCAAGTTCCAAAAGAAGAACATCTAGGATCGCTAACGCTCTCGTGACAAACCAGAGGAAAAGATAGAGCTAATGTCGTGCGAAAATACATTGAAGACAATAAAAGCGATATAAATAAATCGTTTCAGTAGCAACTGATGGAGCCAGAAGTATGGCAGGAACAAAATAAAGGGGCAACTACAATTCTTTGGCGCAAAATTGAACTATGAAATTTTTACGTATGACTGCATAATATACCAAGAAGCGCTTTGTGTCCAAACATCTCCGGACGAAATAGTTGAGGTCATGAATTTGTTAATCAAGATTTTTAACAGCAACTTGTTTAAAAGCACTCTACCGTCGTCAGTTGAAAGAATTCTTAACGAAATGTTCGGAAGAAAAAAATGTAGTGGCTCTTTAAAAACGTTGAAATTTGGTAAATAGTAATTTTTGGCTCTTCCGACTCAAAAGGTTGCCGACCCCTGCTCTAGTTGTGGCTTTGTTATAGTTGTATATATGTATATTAATCACGAATCAGGACATCCGAATGATATTTTAAAATAACTACCAGGTCATCCAGCCTCGTTCAAGACCAGGTCACGTGACAATAAAAATAAAGACAGGACAAAAATAAACACGTTATCATTCCCTTCCCCAGTAATAAAATAAATCTAATTTAATGAAATAAAACCTAACTAGAAACCCAAATAAATAACTTAGATTATAAACAGAAATAATAATAGTAAATAAAACATTCTAAAATAGCCAAGCAGAAGAAAACGCGGGAGAGGTCAGTTGGGGTCACATTCCAAAGACAGGACTGTCACTAGCAATGGAGTTATTCTAGTGAACACGCAGACAAACGGGGTGTGTACATAACGGTTAGTGAGTTGGCTAGAACAGTGTCTCCCAAACTGTGCTCCGCGAGGCCTGAATATGTGTTCCATGAATTACTGGAATAATTCACTAGTAGGCCATCACGTGAACAATCTCTAAAAACAATAAATAAAGCAAAGTGTTCCGCTAAATACTCAGAATGTGCGAAGTGTTCCGATAAGCAAACAAGTTTGGGAATGGGCTAGAATGTTATAAAGAAACACCCGAAATATGCAGAAAAAAAGAAACAAACTTATCTAGGACATTTCATAAATTGGTATTTAGATTTTTCGATTCCCTCTTTTTTTTTTTTCGTGTTCTGCTTAAGTATATTGTGAAAGAGGGTCCGGAAACAGAAAGTCTTTAAGACGATGAACTTCAGTCTTAGTTTACAGACAAGTAATGATGCAGGCCTACTTACGAGAACTTTCCAGAGAGATTAAATATTTGCTGGAGTCAGCCTGTACAATCTTGGTACACCTATACGTCCTGCAGTCCTTCACCCAAGTACTACCTACGTCATAGCACATTTCATTCAGCTCGCAACCTGCGAAAGAGAGAGGGAGATATGAACTCCGATTGACAACAGGACACATAGGACATGGACAACAGGACATGAAAGATTGAGACAACAGGACAGGTAGGACTGAGCCAACATGACAGGAAAGACGGTGACAACAGGTCGGGTAGGACTGAGACAACAGGACAGGTAGGACTGAGACAACAGGGCAGGAAGGACTGAGACAACAGGACAGGTAGGACTGATACAACTGGACAGGTAGGACCGAGACAACAGGACAGGAAAGACGGTGACAACAGGTCGGGTAGGACTGAGACAACAGGACAGGTAGGACTGAGACAACAGGACAGGTAGGACTGAGCCAACATGACAGGAAAGACAGTGACAACAGGTCGGGTAGGACTGAGACAACAGGACAGGTAGGACTGAGACAACAGGACAGGAAGGACTGAGACAACAGGACAGGAAAGACGGTGACAACAGGTCGGGTAGGACTGAGACAACAGGACAGGTAGGACTGAGACAACAGGACAGGTAGGACTGAGCCAACATGACAGGAAAGACGGTGACAACAGGTCGGGTAGGACTGAGACAACAGGACAGGTAGGACTGAGACAACAGGACAGGTAGGACCGAGACAACAGGGCAGGAAGGACTGAGACAACAGGACAGGTAGGACTGAGACAACAGGACAGGAAGGACTGAGACAACAGGACAGGTAAGACTGAGACAGCAGGACAGGTGGCACTGAGACAACAGGACAGGAAGTGTATGAGATGTATACTGACCTTCGTCAACTAAAAGTGCTACATTATGGTCACATCGATATTTAATTCAAGACGTTAAACCAGGTAATGTAAAAATCTCTCCCTGCCGGTAAGCATTGTTATTCACAACACAAGAGTCTGAAAAATACAACGCAACGATATTGTTAACTCATTTTTTTCCTACAAAAAAAAAAACGCCCTACAAAAATAAACTATCAATCATTCAATAAGCCCTCATCAAGAGTTTCTTCCTACAAAATGAAAATAAAAGTGTTACTCCCAATTAATAAATAATTTTAATAATTGAAAAAAAAAAAAAAAATAAAATGGATATGTTCTCAATCATTCTATATTGGGAACATGAAAGGGATTAAGACCTCTGCTGGCAGTCACTCACTGAACTTCCCTTTGTCTGTTCTCTGTAGTGGAATATTACTTTTCAGCTTCATTTTTTAAAAAAAGTGCCCTTGTAATGACAACAAATTTCCAGTAAAGATAAAAAAAAGAGAGTCTTAGACTCTATATTCCTGAGTTTCATAAAAAAATACGTATGTGTATCTGATATCATCTACATACAGCAGAAAGTAACTACATATTGTTAGATACTTAGTTTAGGAACCCACTGTAGTAGACAGACCTTGAACGCGACATTTTATAGTTACGACACAGGCATTGGGTTAGAGATTATTATTGTAGACTTGCAGGACAGTTACTGCTAAGCTCTTGAAGGGATAACATCGTTTTTTGACTCGACTGTGGCCCAGTCTGTATTAGAGTTTGTTACTCTATTTTCATCTCCAGTGAACATGTTGCTGTGCATTGATCCTGTTGGTTATTTCTTTGTGACGTGAGGTATGTCTTAGCAATCGACCTCGTATTAGTAATACACTATACAAGATACCCTAGCATCTAAGATTATCAAGGTACTATAGAAATACAATAAGTACAACTTGTTACATTCGTTACAATATGTTATAAACCTTTATTGTAGGTGACAATAACTTTATGTCAACACAAACAATTATGTTCCAAGAAGATAAGTGACTTGAAGTGGATAAGATCTAAGTACATAAGATTTCCAGGATAACCAATTGACTTAGCAAGAGTTTAACCGAGACCAGTCGTCATAGAAGGCCTCAGCACTGACCTGCAACGTTGCAAACTATGAGCAGTGGAGACCAATAGCTCCTTGTCACGTCACAGGTCTGTTCGACATGGCAACGAGTCATTGACCTGCCCACACGTTGTGACGTCGCAGGTCAGTGTTGAGTCCTATTATAACGATTGGTCTCGGTTTTAATCACTGCGATGTGTGGCTGAGAGGTTTCGGCTGGCTGTTTATCAAAAAAAAGGGGGGGGGGGCTTGAGTTCAAAACCCGACTCGAGCAGAAGATTGTTTACTGAGCGCCAGAAAACCTCTCATATACTGGTCCACAAACGAAACTGGACCGTAACGCACTGGGCATGCTTTGGCCTAAACATGAAAGTTGCTCTGTATAAAAACAAAAACTAAAAAACAAGCATGACTACACACATGAAACGAGTAGAGCGTCTTTTTGAAGTAACGTCTGTAATTGATAAGAAAAGTGTCGTCAACTGTTCTTTCGTTACGTCCTAACTAGTACGGTGATTTTAGAGTTATCAGACATCTACACTTTAAGAGGAGGACAAAAAGGAAAACAAAGCCTTCAAAAACGGGAGATAAACAAAGGACAAAGCAAAACTTTACAAAACAGCAGCAACAACAACTAAGCTTTCAATTTAGTTGCATGCACAAACGTATCAACGGCTGCAATATATTAACAACATCTCGGGGCCAAAGCGACTTTTTACATTAATATATCATTCACGCAGCCAAAGTTACTTGTGGATCTCCAGGCATGTCTTTCTTATTCGGATTGAAGGGTTTGCCTTTCAGTGAGTCTGTCTGAACAGTGAGTCTATTCTTTTTCTTTTGTTCCACAGTGCAATGATGAACGAAATCGCCTTTCAGTGAGTCTGTCTGAACAGTGAGTCTATTCTTTTTCTTTTGTTCCACAGTGCAATGATGAACGAAATCGCCTTTCAGTGAGTCTGTCTGAACAGTGAGTCTATTCTTTTTCTTTTGTTCCACTGTGCAATGATGAACGAAATCGCCTTTCAGTGAGTCTGTCTGAACAGTGAGTCTATTCTTTTTCTTTTGTTCCACAGTGCAATGATGAACGAAATCGCCTTTCAGTGAGTCTGTCTGAACAGTGAGTCTATTCTTTTTCTTTTGTTCCACTGTGCAATGATGAACGAAATCGCCTTTCAGTGAGTCTGTCTGAACAGTGAGTCTATTCTTTTTCTTTTGTTCCACAGTGCAATGATGAACGAAATCGCCTTTCAGTGAGTCTGTCTGAACAGTGAGTCTATTCTTTTTCTTTTGTTCCACAGTGCAATGATGAACGAAATCGCCTTTCAGTGAGTCTGTCTGAACAGTGAGTCTATTCTTTTTCTTTTGTTCCACTGTGCAATGATGAACGAAATCGCCTTTCAGTGAGTCTGTCTGAACAGTGAGTCTATTCTTTTTCTTTTGTTCCACTGTGCAATGATAAACGAAATCGCACTTTCTGCGTTGGCATTATACTCGGTAATTAAAAGAAATTAAAAAAAAAATCACTGAGTAGCAAAGGCGTAGTGAGGGGGGGGGCACGATGCCCCGAGCGCCACCCTCAAGGGGGCCCCACAATCAGCCTATATGTCTATGTGATTTTCATGGAAAGTGGGGGGAGTCGCCAATAATGTACCTTGCCTCGGGCGCACATTTTGCTCACTACGCCTCTGCCGAGTAGGTCTAACTATAAGTAGGTCTAACTATAAGTAGGTCTAACTATAAGTAGGTCTAACTATAAGTAGGTCTAACTATAAGTAGGTCTAACTATAAGTAGGTCTAACTCTAAGTAGGTCTAACTATAAGTAGGTCTAACTATAAGTAGGTCTAACTCTAAGTAGGTCTAACTCTAAGTAGGTCTAACTCTAAGTAGGTCTAACTATAAGTAGGTCTAACTATAAGTAGGTCCAACTATAAGTAGGTCTAACTATAAGTAGGTCTAACTATAAGTAGGTCTAACTATAAGTAGGTCCAACTATAAGTAGGTCTAACTATAAGTAGGTCTAACTATAAGTAGGTCTAACTATAAGTAGGTCTAACTATAAGTAGGTCTAACTATAAGTAGGTCTAACTATAAGTAGGTCCAACTATAAGTAGGTCTAACTATAAGTAGGTCTAACTATAAGTAGGTCTAACTATAAGTAGGTCTAACTATAAGTAGGTCTAACTATAAGTAGGTCTAACTATAAGTAGGTCTAACTATAAGTAGGTCTAACTATAAGCAGCCTTGAGTATAAAAACTGTAGGCCTACATGAAGGCAATTATAAAAAAAAAAGTGTGATTTACTCCTCTGGTGTGAATGTATGTTTTGGTTTTTTAATAGTTACAATGTTTTGTTTGGTGTAATGCACACATTGTAAGACAAATTTCCTTAGGGACAATAAAGATCATTATTATTATGTATGATCGAGTTTGTTTAATCCAGAAAATTCAAAAGATTGCTGCTAATATGTCAATATGCAGTAAAGAAGAGACTAATTTTAGACCCATGCCTTCCGGCCCACTCAATGGCGACCACACCGGTCCATATTGGTGGCAGCCCACAGGACATTTGCCCAAAGTACTCAATATAGCCAGTCCGCCCCTGATTTAATAATAATAATAAGAAGAAACCAAAGTGTACATTCACACCAGACTCACTCATAATTTACATGTGACAAAGTTTATACCAGATTGTTCTTATTTAATGATTTGATTGCCAGGGGAACAACTTTTAAAAAGATACTGTGCTTCTAATGGTTGATTGCAATTATATTCTACTTCTACAACAAGCTCTTTCATTTTGTATCTTCAGGTTTTACTTTTGACTTATCCTTTTGGAATTTTTTTAATGTGAATTTTTTTTTAAATATACATCTAAAAAAAAAGATGAATCAATTTATTTAGAACAATAGAATTATTACAGTGTCTTTCTTCCACTCTATTGTTCTTATATGCCGACTGTCTGTCTGTTACACACACACACACTCACACACATACAGGCCTACACAGACGATCTCTTTTCTTTTAACTCACCGATAGGATTCGAATACGATGTGGCCAGAATTGCAGCGAATGTGATTAGAGATGTACAAATCTAAACATGTAGAGACAAGAAAATAAATAAACAAAAATATTTGAAGTTTATTTTATACGAACAAAATTTACATTTAATGTACAAATTTAATATAAATTGATACAGATATATAGTTATTTTATATAATTAATCTTCGGACTCGAAGACAAGTCTTTTTTTTTTTTTCTTAAAGAGTTCTGTAAACACATTTTAGCTTAACACACGTACCATTTTCTGGACACAGTCTTACCAACTGCAAGTATCAGTAGGCCTAAGTGCTTAAGTCAACCACGAAGTTCTCCCATTTATATAGATCTAGTTTTAAAGTGCATTGTTACTAGTCGCCTTTAATACATTTATCAATAGGCAAATAATTTTTAAAAAATTGGGTCATAAATTTCACAATTAACTTTCAGCGGCAATTAAATATTTTTAAACTAACCGCTGCAGACGTCAAGGATTAAAATATCTCACAAATGGTTTCCCTAGCGCAGTAGAGGTCAGGATTAACGACATAAATTTCTAATCGGTTGGAATAGTCTATAGATCTAGTATCTAGGCTTTAATATAACTCTCTCTGTAATCAAATCATCAAAACTCTTTTATATAGGCCTAAAGTAGGGCTTTGAATTTTGATTTAGAATTGTTATACAGTAATTGAAGACTGAAAAATCTTGGCGAAGTGCGGTGTGTCGAAAAAAAAAAAAAGGTGAATGTATGTGCGCCTTGGTTCTAAAGACGGTGAAAACATTACGTTTTTTTTTTTTTGCCCCATTCATTATGATTTATCTCATCTCGCACCTTTAGGCCTACTCTGGCGTTTTCAATTTTGTTAGAAATATAGGCTATATTTTTAAAAATGCTAATAGATTTTGTTCTTTTTAGTGGAGTTTAACAGATTGCTAGTGGAGCTGGTCAACATTGAAACATTTGTGTTTTTTTCCTTGGTCAGAAATAAAAGTTGTTACCCAGAGTGAGTTTGTTTAGAGAGTTTGTTTAGAGCTACACATCTGTGAGAAGACTATTTTCCGTGGCTACGCAGCCCCGGCTGCGACCTAACTTTAAATATAGGCTTATAGTGAATCGGGTGTTAGCAGAGTCTCATTCTAATCACAGCATTTCCACGCAAGAGTTTAATCAACAGCCGAAACTACAATGGACTACACACCACACTGACTTCAAAATGCTTCACTTAAAATAACAGTAGGCCTACGGTACTGTTGTACGAAGCTCTACAGGTCTCTCTCTCTCATCCTGAACACAGGACGGGGCCATGAGCGATTGGTCTCCACTGTCCACAGATCACGTCACATATATGTGTCGGGCCTACTGTAATATAAAATCGCCTCCCCACTAGAGTTATAACAATCTATCTATCTATCTATCTATCTATCTATCTATCTATCTATCTATCTATCTATCTATCTATCTATCTATCTATCTATCTATATCTATATCTATCTATCTATCTATCTATCTATCTATATATATATATATATATATATATATATATATATATATATATATATATATATATATATATAATAAGGCTTGTCTTCGCGTCCGAAGATTAGTGAAGAATGCAGTATTTCCCGTGGCTGCGCAACCCCAGCTGTGACCTTCATATTTTGCCACACCCAGGGCAAGCATAACCATTGTCCGTAGGTGGTCGATTTAGATATATACATAAATTACCCGTACACGTTACATATCAATACCTTGCAATCTATTCCGGAAGCCAAGTGTCATGTATATACCACCCAGCCACCGCGCCTCCATATAGGCCTATATATATGGGCTATATGTGTATTTGTGTGCAAGCTATGTAGGATATATCCTGGATATATCTATACAGGTCTAAATGTTTGTGTGTGCATTTCTTGACGGTCTTAATGGTGGCATAGGCCTAGCCGGGCATAAGTCATATATCACGATATGGTCTTGACGTTGGTCTATAGATCGAGACATTATCTGGATGAGATAAGCTGAGATCACGACATGATATTGTAGGCTTATAGATCTATGTCATATAAGTCCGGAAGTGATCATTATGTGACCTTCACCTAGACGGAGACATGATAGTAACTCCTCCTCCTTTGTGATGTATGATCAGCACAATCCCATTTCCTGTGGCTATGGATTCGAGTTATATATTCGCTCTAAAAAGCCGGCAGCACACATAGGAATTTATTTAGGCCTGTTGCGGTTGTCCGTTTTGATTCGATCTGCGTTATTTGTATTAAATTGATCCCCTTGTCTTGTTTCTCAGAATACCGACATTCACGGCTTCAAGCCACGAGGTTCGATCATTCCTTTTTTTTGTAATGTCGGAGGGTTCATATTAGTAATCTTATGAGATGAACCGAGCAGTGGTTTCCAGATCAGACAGTTCTCCTATAATTTTCCTTCTATAGGAGGGTTTTGAGTCTTTTGACACTCTTTGAGTGTCTTTTTATCGTAGGCCCTATGTGCGCATGTTGACCCCGTTGTGAGTGCTATCAAGTAGCCTACACACTGACACAGCTCCCCATAAAAGCCAGAGTTTGGCAGGGATCACAAGATGAGATCATGACCTTCCATATCTAGTCATCCAATGGATATATCTTTAAATGTAACTCTGAAGTTGAAACAACCTAACCCTAAGTAGGCCTATTTACAATATTGTTGAGAATCTAGAATATACTATATTATAAAGATTATATATCGACTAACTTTGGCCTAGTTTTTTTTTCTCGTAAATTTGTTATATTCTAGGACTAGGTAACTTTAGATCTAGATCTATAACATCGTTATATCTAGATTCTATATTAAAAGCTATTGTTTTAATGAATATTTATTTAACTTTACTTTATATATACATAGATAGATAAAGAACTAGAATCTAAACTGTCTATTAATCTATTTTTATTCAATGTAGCTCTAGAAGATCACAGACCTATATAGACTCTATATAATATATAGGTCTGTGAACCAGATCTAGATTTCATGTATATCCCCACATACCGTAGATACTAAACGATAACTAGCCGTTTTAATTTTGTAAACGTTGAAAGCTTTTTTGTTTGTTTAGCAACTTCCAGTTCTTTGACTTTGAGCAACTGATTAGACCTAACTTAACTATTAGCGTGTTACGTAAGACTTTCTACAAGTACGCGTATTAGTCTTACCTTTACTTACAGTTTAAAGTATACAGTATAAGTATTAATCAAGTAGGTCTACACGGTCTACTCAGTCTTCACTCAGACTTCACTGGTCTAGGCCTAGGACTCTAGCCTAGTCTACTACAGTCTAGGTGACAAGGTCTAGCTAGAGTGACTAGACTAAGTTAAGGACTAAGTCTAAGACTCTAGTCTAGAGACTAGACTCTACTATCTAGACATCTGACATGATCTGATAATCAATATCATAAATGATAAGACTGATTTGATTAGGCATCATAGAGTTGACATTTGTCATTAGTCATTGTCATTAGCATATCATAAGACTGATTTGATTAGGCATCATACTGATCATAGAGTCATTAGAGTAGAGTTGACATTACTGACATTAGTCATTAGTCATGCCATGATTATCATTAGTCACAATTAGTGAATGATTAGTGTGACATTCATTAGTATTAGCCATTAGCCTTTTTTTTTTTTTAGGTATGATTAGCCTGCCTAGGCATTTAATTTTTATCAATGATTATCGTGATTCAATGAAATGAATGACAATGATTGCCCAATCAGAACCAAATCTTTTTAAATTTTATGTTTTATGACCAATGCGTCTTATTCGATAATTGGCAAATAAATTATAATTTAAATTTATTATTATAATTCTTTATAATAATTAATTAATTAATAATAAATCTTTATTATTATAATTATAAGCTTATACTTAGATACTAGTTTATAATTATAGCTAGTCAATCTAGAATAAGCTAGATCTAGATTCTAGATCTATTATAATTTTAATTTATATTTTCAAATTTAGTCCAAAATAGATTAGTTCTAGTCTAGATTCTAGATCTATTACCTATTTTTCTATTAGTCTTACTCTTACCCTTACTTACAGTTATTGGGTTAAATCTAACTCTACCATAGTAATAATGATCATATAGAAGACATCTGATTAGCATTGCTTATAATCATACAAATGTGTTTCTCAAAAATATGTTATTGGAAATGGAAAAAAAAAGATGCAACACAAGCTAAAGGGGATATCACTGAAATAGATCAAGAATTGTGAAATTGATATTGAAGAGAAATCATTTCTCACTGCATCACTATTATACCTAGCAATTTGTATAAATCCAGCAGATTTGAAAAGCATGAAATTTCATCCAGGATCATGCGCAAATGTTCTTTCACAGAAATTACCATTGTATTTTTATAGAAAATATTGGAAATGTAAAACTATTAATTTTCGTCAAATTTTTTCTGCCAAAACTAAAGTGTCATTTGGAAGTATCGGATATTTTAAGACAAATCAAGGAATGTTGCATTTGATCATTGCAGTGATGTTTTTCTTTGCTTCTTATAATTCTTTTGGCAGTATATTCATCACTAACATTCGTCGATGAATCATAAAATGATGTCCGATAAGTTTTGGTGACTCATATTGTACCAAACATTGAAATCCAGATCAATGTCATAACAATGAAATCACAAGAGATTTTTTTACGTTTTAAAAAATAAACCAGTTTTATCAAATTTGCACATATCACATATTGTAGTAGTTGTTTCAACAGGTTTCCTACCTAAAAAGAAACGCCTTGTTTAAATTGTCTAAAATAGAGTGTATATCATTTTCATTAAAGTTCGGCAGCTTCTATCAAAATGAAGTTACTGATATTTCATTATCATAGATCTGGCTTATAGAACTTAGTTACAAATAACATACTGTGGTTTTTCAATTTTAATATAACTATCAAAGTGAAACCATACCATTAAAAAATTGTCATTTTCTTTTCTTAACGTTCTTTGGAATGTTTCATAATAAAAATATTAACTTTAATAACATGGACTTTTAAACAATGGTGAAACAATGAAACAATTAAATATAAACGAAAATGCTTTTTATATATGTCACGACGAGTGCAAATTTTACTATAGAAATAAAATCTATGATTTAAAAAGATTTAATTCTATAACAATAAAAATGTTAGAAATCATTCTGATTCTGCATCATCTATCCTTAAACAATAAAATAAAGTAACTACCAATGGGAAAAAATTCAAGTCTTACACTTTAATATTACATATTTCTATTGGTCTTGGGTGGCCCCTGCAAAAATCATAATTGAGAACACCTGTACTATGCTATTGGCAATTGGATGATTATAAAATTCTCGTTTTAACGCTTTCTCTCCTAACTGACGATACCAGCGTTGATTCCACCAGAATGTGGTAGATAATTACGGAGAGAAAGAGTTAAGGGGGGACAGGACAGAGCAGGATGTGAAAAGTAAAAAAAAGTACTAGCCCAAGAATCATCATAAATAGAGCCTGATCTAATATTTCAAAATAACTGAAAAGCAGAAGAATAGTCAGTATAAAGAAGACTATTTGTTAATGCAGAATAAGATAGGCCTACATCGGGATGAAGTGCACATAAATATGAAGAATAAAAAGAAAAGAAAAGGAATTTATAAGATAACTGTGATCATTAAGTTTATTGCAAGCTCTCACACAATTTTGTAAATACACAAGTTAAATGATAACAGCACAACTCTAGCTACTTTTAGATTAAAATTAGTTCCAATATATTCAATATTTGTCTCTTTCCTGTTTACATCTTTCAATATCAATTGTATAGGTGTTTTTTTTTATTTTAATCAGAGCAATTGGTGTAATTATTTTTTCTAGATGATTATTGCATAATATTGAATGCAACATGGCAACAGCTGTTGTTATTGGTGGAGGTGTTAGTGGTCTTGCCTCAGCATTGTATATACAGAGATCTTTGCCACAATTTTCTAAGGTCAGTATAGTTGTCTGAGCTAATTGTTTTGAAAGAGATCTTCATCAAGGGATGTATTTATATCATCTATGCTTTTTACATTGTTTTGTTTTGTGATTTTAAAAAATCCTTTTGTTTAGTTATTACTTTTTACATCTTTTTATACTTTACAAGTTGTTTACAACTTTACATATAACACTCTACATGAGTCTGTCTTCTTTTTACATATCAGAAATTGTCATGTCTGCTATAAAAGTTTATCTATGTGTTGGTTCAGTAACATTTTGACAACTAAATATTTTGTTTCATGCAAATTAATTCCTGCTTTTTTAGCTCTTTTTATACTGACTTTGCTGCTATTGCGGGTTTTGGTCAAACCAGTTATTGAAAAAAAACAACTTTTTTTTAAAGATTTAACTTCAAATACAGGATTAGGAAACAAAAACCATTGAAGTGTTGATCTCTCTTACCAATATGTTGACAGTTTAGGAGCTTTATTTTATTATTTGGTAACATGTTGGGGAATGGCAATGTGTGCTTCTCCAGATGTCTATAATCTTCCTTAAATCTAAACAAATTTTGAACATACACTATTTTCATTGGATAAAATTTATTTCTATTACCTTAAATTTGAAACTTAAAAGAGATGGCCTTAAATTTTGACTTGTACAAATATATTGATTTAGTTTTTATTTGTAACACTCTTTTTCTTATTTCACTTTTTTTTTGTTTTAAATTAGTTTTATTTCCCCCCACAGTAACTTTAGTATGTTTGAATTAAATGTAGGTTGCTTAGATTGATAATCTTTATATTATAGGAATTGATTTTAAATTTAAAGCAATTTAAAAAGATTTAATTCAAAGAAAAAAGGTAATAATTAAAAGAAACATCCTAAGATTTATAGATTGACAAAAAAGTGAATTTTTCTTAGATAATTTAATTATGGAGAGATTTGTACAAACATTTTTTTTTTCATTGAGTAAATGATTGTATATCATTAGTGTCTTGAAAAATCGATCTTATATATTTACTAATAATATTATGTAGGGTGATTCTGTATTAAACCAACAAATTAGCAGTGATATTTATTAAGTTATATTTATTAAATTTAAATAGTTTGATGACATAATTACATTGTTTTTTTATGTTATTGTAGGTAATTCTACTTGAAGGCAGCAGTCGAGTAGGAGGATGGGTTAATACCACCACCTATCCTGATGGAGCTATTTTCGAACATGGTCCTAGAAGTTTACGTCCAGTGGGTGAGGCTGGCAGAAACACACTTTTGTTGGTAAATTGATGACAATTCTTTCACATAATGATGTAAACTTAAAGCTTTTCAGAACCAGAGTAGTAGTTAAGCTAGTGTTCTTTGAGTAACTGTATCTGATGATACCATAATTTGACTTGAGTAAACATTTCCATGTGTCAGATATGAACATTGTGGAAGTGAGTCAAAGGGATTGATTTGCAGTAACAGTGCAAGTTTAAAACCAAGGGCCCCCACTCTGAGAAAATTGAAATGTTTTTTTTTCATTGTTCATTTTGAATTATTTTCTTAAACATTTTTTTTTATTTTATTGATCAATAAGTGTAACAGTTGCAATTTAGTATGGAACATTCTTATAGCCTTCACACTTTTATCACAGCCCCAAAAAATAAAAGCTAATGTTATTGAAAAGCATACTTGTTGATTAACTCTGGAGTTTAGTTTTGAAATATGTACTTTAAAAAATTGATTTGATTGAAAAATATAGTTTAATAGTGTGTTTGTGTGTGTGTGCCTAGGTTTATAAGTGGAAAATATCAATAACCAATATGTAGTTATAATTAGAAAATGGATTGCTGGATTGTGCAGTATGCAAAATAATTGTTCAGTATTATATAGGTTATTGAAACAATTCCACTAATTCTTTGGGGGAGGGGGGGGGGCGAGGGGTACTCAGCATTAAAAAAATTATAAAAGGGGTACGTATAGGTCAAAAGTTTGGGAAACACTGTTCTAGTTCATCACACACTGGCAACTGTTCTCATGCAAACTTACACACTTACGATCAGTAGCTCGTACATTCCAACGGACACAAATAAGTAAAATTTGGTTACATACAAATACACATATTCATCCCTGACATTATTCAACTATAGTTGCATCAAGACAATGGCTTGTGGGGGAAACAAAAGAGTAAAGTTCCCCCTTTCAGACCATGCGGTCTATAGGGCAAATGATGATGTAAAGGTCATCTGTTTCTGTGGCCCACGGTTAATTAGGGTGTTATGTGGCCAACGCAACGATCGACCGCCTTTACTTTTCCCCGTCTAATGTTAAGCACTCATTAGAGCTGGGTGGACTCAGAGGCACCCTAAAGATCACAAGTTCGAAAGCCAATTACTTTAACACTCAGCCATCTCACCGCCTCATTGCTTCTAAGGTTAGACTTTATTTTTCAATTTAGAGAATTCCTTGAGACATTCCTACAAAATGTAACACTGTATTTGTTTTAAAATTACTTTAAAAATTTTTTTTTTATGAAGAATGGATGGCTGCCTGTTTATGTTGTATGCGCTCTGGACAGTCATTCGATGGTATTGATGGCCCCGGGTTCGAACCCTGTGCACTGCCACCTCCTACAATCCTGCTGGAGGTTAAAGCTGTGATGTAATTATCTTTAATCTATAAAGGAACGTCCAAAAGGTGTCAAACAAACATAACGGCTCAAAGAAGAATAAGTTTTTAAAAAGTTAAATATTAATTTTTATTATATCTCTTTAACAATTAAAAAATTCCCATAATCGCATCTTAAAGTAAAATATTGTTTTGTGTAGTTACTCAATTTAACTTTCATTTTACCTACTTAAAAAGGATTGAAATCTCACACATGGTTTGTTTGTTTTACATGTTTCGGATGTTCCTTCAGAGTTTACTTCCTAGTCCAAACCTCCTGCAGGACGACGGGGGATGGGAGCGGGCAGGATTTGAACCCTCGACCATAGATAAGTCCGAATGACAGTCCAGCGCACAAACCGCATGACTAGGCATGGTTAGATAGGCCTATATCTTCAAAAAATGTCAAAAGTCCACAATGGACTTACTAATACACTATATCTTTGGCAATTAGAGACACTGATTGAACAGACATGTTACAATACATCAGTGAGTAACCTATATTTACATTATTTTTACTTCTGGTTTTCATTCATCAGACATACAGCTAATGAAACTAAAATATCACACCTTCGCCTTTTGCAGCTGATGCTCAATAATTGTTTTTTTATATATGAAAACGATATTATGCTATTAGCTAATTATAATTGTTCAATTTTTTAAAAAAGATAGCTTTGAAGACATAAAGAATAATTCCATCTTCCTCATGCTTTTGTAATTGAAATATGTTTTGTATACTCTAAAGGCTGAAGAGCTTGGCCTAACCAAGCAGCTAAAAATAGATATTTGTTTGTTGATGGGAAACTATGCGCTTTACCCACCAGTAAGTTTTTGCCTTGTGCTTCATTAGACATTACAAAAAAGTAAGACATTAGCTAATTAAAAACTTATATATATATATACTGAAGAAGCTTTTTATTTTTAAAACTGATAAAAAAAAAATCTATCTTTATTAGAAGAAACATGAACTCAAACTGATGAGTGTTTTGCACTTTTTTTTTTCATGTCATTATAAATGTATCCATGTTTTACAACATTCTTTTTGAAATGAGAACTGATTTTTGTTGGCCTATTTTAAAGCGTATTTTATTTTTACACTTAGATGCGTGGAGCATGTTCAAAAAACTGCCTCCTTTCACCAAGCCTCTAATAACCTCACTTTGGAAGGAACCTTTTCATAGAAGGAGTAATGAACAGGATGAGTCTATTTACAGTTTTGTAAGGCGAAGATTGGGTCCAGAGGTATATTCTTGTTGTTGTTTTTTTGAGTCAGGGAGGTTTTATATAGAAGGATGTAATGTAGCGGAATAATACTAGATCTATAATATACAAAAAATGATCTGCTTGATATAAGAAGTAGTAAAGAATCCTACTTTCTGTTTCTATATTTTTGAAAACATCTTTTTAGTTTGCAGATATTGCTATAGATGCCCTTTGCAGAGGTATTTTTGCAGGTGACTGCAGAAAGCTTAGTGTTCAGGCATGTTTCCCACCTCTTTATGAAATGGAGAAAAAATATGGCTCCTTAATAGCTGGAGCTGTTTTTGGTTTCAAAGGTAAATAGGAAGTATTGGCTCTGTGATTTTGATATGTAGCTTCTGTTACATCAGTTCAAGGCTTATCACATAAAGAATAACAATATATATATGTATAATTCTAATGCACACATACATACACACATTTCATCCATAAAAACCTCCTAAAATCTCCTAAAATTTTGTCATGGAAAAGTGCTACTAACCCTGTCTAAATACTTTTGACTCAATGAATGAAAGTAGCCTAGCTCTCTGTAAACTTTTGTCTTTTGCAATTTTTAGTTTTAATTTTTACAAAATTGAAAGTGTTAACTAATTCACTGACTTTTTTAAATTCATTCAAGTTAAGCATCTGACTGTTAAAAAAACCCACTCTTGCCGTGGAAAAGCTGCAAAATGTTTTTTTTTTGAGCTGTGCCATATTTTTCTATCGCATTTATATCTAAAAAAAAACATTTCACATTACCTTAAAATGATCTAAATATGTGCAACTTTTGGTCTTCTCAAAGTGTTTTCATATTGTTTACACTTACATATAAACTCTAACCCTCTGAGCTAGTTTGTTTATAATGTGTGAGTTTGCTAAGCTACCTAAAAATTTGTAGCATCTTCCCTTTTGTCAGATTGTTTTATTTTTCTATATTCTTAAGATTCTTTTTACTGGAATTCTAAATCTGACTATTAATTTTTAGGCTCATTTCAGTTTGAGATTTTTCTAAATCTAATAGAATGTTTAACAGATCAAACTTTCCTCACATCTTACTTCTAAATGTCTCTGTAACTTTAGAGTAAATATTGGAACCAAACACACTGAACTTCAATGCCGAATTGGAAGCCTCCCCAAATAAATCATAACTTTCAAGTAGAGTTATGTACCAAAAAGACCGAACTCTTCAGAATTGACATAAGAGTTAAACAATCCATGGACCCAGCACTTTAAGCATGAATAAAAATATTGCTAAAAGTCTAATTTTGAATTTAGGAACAAACACTCGATGACTTTTTGGTAAAGACTTTTCTCATAGATGCCTGATATTCTAATGTGTCTTCATCTAAAAATTAATATTTTGGAAAGTGTTTATTGACATCCAACATTGAAGAGTAAAACACTTTGGTGTCCCAAACTTGAACATAACATTTAAATTCATTAACATTATGTATTTATTTTCACTCAACTTAAGTGGAAGTTACTAATTCAGTTATTATTTCCTCAGATCCCAAAGTTGAAGCCACTGGCTTAGTCAGGCGAGCTATTGAAGATAAGTGGGCCTCCTGGTCATTATCTAAAGGGCTTCAACAATTGACAGATGCTATGGCTGCCTCAATACAGAACGCAAAAGAAGGTGAAATAAGGCTGGACACTAAGGTCACTTCTCTTAAGCCAAATCAAAATGGTAAAATAATAGTAAGTGAATTTTTAAAAAAATTTGATTTATAATGGCCCCATTTTGGCTGGACAATAGATGTGCCCTAATAAATAACTGGTTAAGATTGATTCTAGTTAAGTTTGTCAGACTCTACTGTGATTAAACAAGAAAATTCTGGATAGTCACTTTTAGTAAATGGGAATGAATCTTTCTTATTTCAGCTTTATTCCTGTCTAATGTCATTTCAACCCTTTTGGTCTCTGCAAGGATCATACCACCTTGTACAGATGTCTACATGCTGCCTGATTATGGGCTATTTCGACCCACATAGTCATAGTTCTTAGGTCCTGCTTAGTCTTGTTTTAGTCGTGGATGTCCTTCAGGTCTGCACAGCATAAAGGATGATTTTGAGAACTCTGCCATCTAGCATGTCGCGACATGTCTGAGCCAACATTGTCTTCTATGTGTCATACATAGACACTGCTTTATTGAATTTTTGTTGGATACAAACATGATCTTTCCAGAAGATGCACACAATGCATTGCAGACAGCATATGTGAAAACCAGTCAATCTATGCTCTAGATATATGTCTCACTTCTATTAAACAGATTGCTTCCTATACAGGATTTTTAGACTGGCATTTTTGTTTTCATGGTCAATTTAGCATTTTTCCAGTCCGAGAGAATTTTGAGATTGCAGAGGCTTTTCTAATTCTTTTTATGACATCATCAGCTCAAAAATGTATTGTCTCTATTTATGGTTATTATTATTACTACTATTTTAATTTTTGTGGCTCATTGAGTTATCTGTTTTATTCTTAGGTCTCTACCCCATCAGATTCTATTGAAGCTTCTCTTGTTCTATCTGCTGTCTACAGTAAAGGTAAGACAAAGACTGCTTTATTGATCCTTTTTGGAAAGTTGTTGTGATTACAAGGATTCTTTTCCAGGTTCCCTAGTCAATTAGTAGTGCTGATACAGTCTGACAGAATAAGGAACAAACAAATTGTACCATTCAGTTCGCAGCTATGTGATATAGTGATATTGGTGGTTGTCTTCTAAGATTTTTGTTGCAAAAGCTTAATTAAATATGGTAGGATTGTGCTTTTTATGCTCTTTTTATAAGACTGGCCAAGCAGGGCCACAGCTTGGATGACATTTTGCCTTGACTAAAAGTTATTGCATATGTTGGCAGATTTTGTATTGTTGCACAGTAAAAATTAACCAATAGGTTCTTCTTTAGTTTAAAGCTGTTTGTATAAGAAAAATAGCTACTGAATTTTTTTTGGCCTGTTGTCTACTATGACACCCAGATATCTGAATTAGTTCACTTGTTGTATTGGTATATTGTTTATCTTGTTTTCAAGTATCAATCTTTTTTTTCTTCTGAAGAATATGATTTATTTAGTTTTTGTGAGATTCAGTTCAAAAAAGGTGCCAGTGCTTTAGTTGGTATCAAACTTTGATAGTGAATTTCATCTTCTAAAATTAGACAGACTATGGCAGCAGCAAATTTAGTAAATTTAACTGAGTCTTAGAGGCTTCTTATGTCACTAATGTTAAGAGTACAAAATCGAAGAAAGTACACTACCTCATGGGGTCCATATACATTGAACTGGAGTTAATTAACTTTTACAAACTGGGAACATAGAATTAGGAAATTTAGAACCCATGATTGTAGTTAGTGGCTGATATTTAAATTACCCTGTCCTTGGCTGTATTTTATTGAAAGCCATGAAGAAATCTATAAAGAGCACTTGTGCATTTGATTTGAATATATCTATTCCAATTATTGATTGTTCTATTTAGGACATGATAAAATAAAAATATAAGAGATGTTTATATATACAACATTCTTCATGTATTTTTGTTAATTTGATAAGTTAAAGTTACTATGTAAATATTGAGAAGAAACACTTTTGATTAGTGTAAAAAGAAAGCAGAATTTTCAATGTTTTCTTTTATCCAAATATATTTAGCAGCTGCACTTCCCAAGAGCATGACAGATTTAAAAGAAGATTTATCTGCCCTTCCTTCTGTCAATGTAGTGGTGGTCAATTAAGAGAACAAGGAAAATGTTTTGCCAGTCAAGGTAAAATAGAAATTGATGGATAAACGTGTCTCCATATTGACCTAATGCTTTAATAATGCACAAACTGTTGTATTGGTTCAATCTGATTTATTTCATTGATGATTTTTTGCTTCATTCCATGTATACCAGTGTTTCTC